>NC_056728.1:1212093827-1212366327 GCF_019279795.1 Protopterus annectens
GGAACATGATGGAAAAAGGCAAAGGAAGTCAGGGGGGAGGGTCAGAGGGGCATGTGTATTATTATTATTATTATTATTATTATTATTATTATTATTATTATTAGGTTGTTGCTGGAATAGTCCCCTATTTTTATTTTTTTTTTAGAAAAAAGAAGGATTAATAAAATCTTAGGAAATGGGAGAAGAGAAATGGGTGTATATAAACCAATACCAAAATGTCACCGTGGAACAGACAAAGGTAGGTCCCATACAAAAAGGGTAGAATATGGGACATGGATAATACATATACAGACTGCACAGGAGGGGGTGGGGGGCACAGAAAGATAACAAATGGCTTGAGATGCATCCCAAGTAGGGTTGCAAAAAAAATAAAGTAATGCAGCAATGCACACAATAGCATTACTGTCATGTTATCAACTGTGCGATATTCTTGCTGTGCATGTTCAGTGGTGTTGAGATTAGAACGGAAAACTCCTACCCACATGAATGACTCAACCACTCTCTGCTGCTCACTTTTTACCCTGAGAGGAATGAATGGGTTTTAGGGCTCTCACTTCTCCTCAGAAGTAAGGCCCTGTAGAGGGAAGCAGAGGAGGAGGCCCAATATTCATGCAGGTAGGAGGAAAAAAAATGAGCAAATGAAAAAAAATAATAATATTCAAGTTCCATAAGAGATCAGTACTAAATCATCCTTTGTTATATTCATGAATCCCTCTGCATGTGTAATGGTCTAATTTTTTTCTCATCCCCTGCCTCCTTGCTGCTGATCTTCAGCTTCCACCCAGCACCTGTCCTCATTCACTGGGTCCACTGGACCTGCTTTATTCTCCGCCAGGCTCATCCAGACTCATATCTGAAGCCAATGAGAAGATGAAGGATGCTGATGTAATATCATCATTGCTGCTAGGGAGTCCACCCTAATAACCTCTATAAAGAGACAGCCATGTGAGATGCACAATAGATCATTTATGGAGGTGTATGCATCTTTCCTCAGAACACCAAAGTGGGGCATCAGAAATGGGTCATCCTTCAGAGCTGCCTCAGAAATACAACATCAGTAATGAGATACACTGAGTGTGTTGGTTACATGTTATACATTCTGTACTGCTATTTCTCTTCAGCAGTCCTGCCTTAATATTTCAAATGTGTTATCTGTCCTGGGTGAATACCCAACCTAGGCAGATCATCTTCTGTATGCAGATGTCATGGGTGCATGACACACTATTTGATGATGTGGCCTAGAGTTGCACAAGACCTGGCATTTGATGGAGTGGAGCCCACTTCAGATTCATATCTACTATCTACCTCATCAGTGAAGTCGAAAGGTGTGTTGTCTAATGTATAACACCTGGCATCGGATGGAGTGGAACCCACTTCAGATTCATGTCTATTATCAGCTTCATTCCCCAGTGAAATACAAAGGTGTGCAGTCTAACATAGGGACACCAGTGGTATCATCCTTGCTGCAGAGGACTGAGATATGCGTAGTGCATCAATTATAGCTTCTGAATTATTCCTGCAACTGGTATGCAGACTGCAACACCAGTCTGGGGTGACAAGTGGTACAAGCTAGTCCAACAGTCCAGCTGGTTTAATTTTCATACAGTATATGTAACAAGCAGTGTCCAGCGCTGCTTCTGTGTCATGTACCATCACTTACCTTCAACACCGTGGTGGTGTGGGGGGCAGAGTGGAAGACATGCCCACCTGACAGGAGTGCTGTTGTGTGTGCAGCACCTACAGTGACCGTGTCATTTCTGATCAGCATCTCTTCAGTATACAATATGTGTGCTGCACCATTTGTGGTTTGCCTTCCTTTATCAGTGTTTCATACAAACACATACTGAAGTGAGTTGTGTAAGCTTTTACACTGTTTATGAATCATCTACAAACTGATAATGCCCACCCCCCCTTTTACATTCCTCCAGTGGTAAGTAGCCCTTTTTGTTCAGCTCCTTTGTGCAAACACTGGGTAAGTAAGTGCAACGATGTGTGACTTTTGTTAATGGACTAAATGCAAGTCTTGCACTGGTTTGCAATATTCTGTGTTACATGCATTTACACAGCACAGTACATTATTTTTTTACCTGCTTGTTGACTGGAAAGCCCAATAAATGAATTGCCCCTTTTTTCCAGGCAACCTGAGAACACATTCTAATTAAATAACCTGTTCAGAGCCTCACTAGTCTGCACTAACTTCCAGACATTTATGAGCTAATTTTGCTTATTTGTTTAAACTTAGAGCACTGGCTGTCCATTAGTCATCAATTTGATTCAGTTTTAATGCCTTAGTTTTGATTTTTTATACCATTAATATTTAAATTTACTAAACGTCACAAGACATTATCACCAACTATTAAATTTCAAACCTTTAAAGTAAGGCTCAAATAACGACATTGTAGATGCACGATTCATTACTTGTTTCAGATTAGTCTAAAACTCCACTGAAATGTATTTAGTTCTTCATGCAAAGATATGACAAAAGATAGCCATTTTCATACCATGTTTTCACACAATAGCACTATGCTTGACACAAAGCTTGCATCATTTTTTTTTACTTTTTACCTGTGTGCTGTGTTCACAATAAATTAGTACATACTTAATTTTTCCTGAAGTAGAAAGTGTTAGAACCTCATTCCTGTCTTAGTTGACAAGGCCAGACTCCCCTTACCTATTTTTAATGTACCAGTGAACTGTTCTTAAGAATTCACCTTGATGCTTTACTAGCTCCATGGTGTGCCACTGTCAAGAATTGGGGTGGCAGATCTCTACTCACCATCCAAGTGGAAAGCAGTAACTCCTTAAATGAGTCCACACTACTTTCTAGAGGGACATGCTATAATTTAGATTTTTAACTTCATCAACAGATCTGAGTAAAGATGATCTTTTCCGTCTTATAAAAGTATGTTGTTCTTGTAGAATCTATTGAATAATCACTCTCTCACAGCACATCTTACCTGATTGCTCGTCTTCTTTCCTGCTGTGAGCATTCAACATATGCACATTATCAGCTTATTTTCCTCTTTGAAATAAATTAAAAAAACAAAGTATTTCAGTCTGGCTCCATGGTTCGGATTTACTGCAAACCTGGAATCTGTGGTTTGATTAGCAGCCCCAGCAGTGGAGGAGGCAGGCAAAGAGGGAGAGGAGTAAAAGAATGTGGCCTGCTCCCCTGTTCCAAGGGGTGGGGAGAGTAGTGGCCACTTGAGAAGCACATAAGCAGGTGTGATTTCTTTGGTGGAGATTGGAGAAACCACTTCCCACACCTGAATGGAGGGGGCTGAGCTGCCTGTTTGCAATGTGCCTTACAGAAGTGAGGGATAAACAGTGTGAAAATCCCATTGAATGTCCTTTGGCTACACAAGCCGGGCATCCATGGAGAAAATAAGGCTAAAGCAAAAACCCTCAAGCCACCCCTAATGGTTGTCTAAGTGACACCCACTCACATTCAACCCTCTCTCTGTCTCTGGTTATGTGGAATTAAAGGGGTAGTTAGCTGGGGGCACTAATGGTTGACAGCAAGGGCAAATAGTGTAAAAAAGGGAATTAAGTGTTTCATATGTGTACCATCAGAAATATGAAAAAAATAAGCTTTGTTCATATATTAATGAAACAGAATGTGTTGTGATATCCTGGGATAAAAACTAAAGCAAAATGTGATGTCTGCACTTTTTTGAAATTTCTTTCTTTTCTACATTCAGACTGCAGAACATTTGTAAGCTATATTTAAGCTTTCTAAAATATGTAACAGAAACTACAATGTGAAATTGCCTTTGGAAGATGCTTTAACAGTGACAGGAAAATTAGATCTGTTCCCTCATATAATATAGAGAAAACATGTGGCTGTATTTCTGTTGAAAAGAAATGTAACAATTGTGTGATGACATGGAGATGTTCCTGACTCAGGAAAAAATAGTTTGTATTATAATTTCAATGGAGATCATACTAGAGCTCTCAGTCAGAAAACTGAGTCCAGAACTGTGAAAGGAGACAGATGCAGACATGTAATAGTTATCTGTGAAATATTGCATTTACTTTCATCTAGTCTTTCTGGGGTTTTTTTTTCTCTAAGAAAAAATATGAGTTAATTTCCCTTGGATCCTATGGGAAAGAAATTATAAGCTAACTTGGTTTGAGCTAAGTGTACAAATCAGTCCTGCTTACACATTATTTTGTCAACAGCCATCTAAGTTGCTGTTTTGCAATCAGTCTGCACAATACTCTGGTAACTTAGCTTAGTTAGGCTTTAATATTCTTTAAGACAAAGTCAGAGAATGTTCTTTAGCTACTATTACTTAGAATTTCCTTTTATTTGTTCTGTCTATGCAATTAATTATTTTTCTGTTCATCTGTGCAACGGTGCATCCTTTGCATATTTAATGTAGATCAGTACCATCTAACTTGTCTATTCTTTAAGTAAAGTCTTTTTTTAATTTGATATTAAGATATTATTTTTATTTGTTTATTTATTATTATTTGAAAAGAGGGTATTACTTAGTGCAGTTGGTTGTCAGACTGCTGGTATAATTTCAAAATGGCCAGGCAACTCTGCACATTATAATTTGTAATTTTTCTTAGTATTATTTGGCTACTGATCAAAAGTAGCATAGTAGATAGTGGGTACATAGCCCAGTAATGAAGGAAAGTGGCAGATCTTGCCTGCCAGGAAGAAAGTTGTGGGGAATAAGAAAATTCCTCAAGCTGTCCTATGGAACTGTGTGTGTGTGTGTGTGTGTGTGTGTGTGTGTGTGTGTGTGTGTGTGTGTGTGTGTGTGTGTGTGTGTGTGTGTGTGTGTGTGTGTGTGTGTGTGTGTGTGTGTGTGTGCCTCTCTGTATATTGTATGTGTAACAATTTGACTGGAAGCCAGTTACTGTGGGCAAGGGGCCCTGGAAGACTAAAGACTCAGCTGGGTAAGTGGTCAGCAATTAGTTCTAGTCTAGGTTTTGATGTTGGAATGTCCATAACCAGTGCAGCTATGCATATTTACTGCATGTTGTTAAAGTAGGGTTGTATTTAGTCAATTGGTCAGTAAATCAGTCTTGTGCACACCTTTTCTACTTTAATCTGCTAAGTGCCTGCGAAATGATTCAAAAGACGATTCCTCTGCTGGCCTTCAGACCTAGCTTTTGGCATTGAAGCAGGTCTGTAGGCCATAGCCCATGGTTCTCACAAACCCACCATGGAATTGTTTGTTAGTGGTCAGATTCAAACCCCATCAGTATAGAAACAAGATTTCTTACCATGCCATGTATATTAACAAATTTGTAGCCACATGCATGTTTCTAAATAGTACAACCATATGTGTAGCAGTTTTACTGAATAACTACCCATTAAACATCTAACTGTTTGTGTTGGAATTACAGGAATACCTAGACAGACAGGCAGAACGTGACCTGAATTTTAGCTTCTTTTTTACTTGTGTATATGTGTATATATTAACTCATTAGAAATGCTTAGTGTTTGTATCCATATTCTGCCTTTGTTTTGCGAGGGAGGTGCCCATTGACTTTTACTCTATCGTTTCTTTTGTGAAATACTCACTACAGCCTTGTATAGATGTGAGGTTCCCTGGTGAAAATACTCTCCAGTGACTTTTGCAGTTGGTTACTGTTTTTGTCTGGCATACATCCAAATGCCTCTGAGTCCACTTTGATTTTTCAGAGTCTTAACAGCTTGCACTTTAAAGAGGTTAGAGTTAGAGGTATCACTCTGGCATAGGCTGGCTCAACTCCAATCAACAGTAGCTCCATTTAAGAAAGTAGTGTATCATATATTTTGCACTCCGTTAGGCTGACCATCCTGATATTTCACTACTCAGCACTGCTCAGGGTTATGGGATAAAATGACACTGCCATGCCTTGTTTTTCCATCCAGTTAGCTGTCGCTTGGATGAAGAATTCTGAGATGTATACCAAGGTGTAAATCTTCTGGCCTGATAATGGAAAGGTATCTTTGTTTGAAGTAATTGTTTTATTACATGAAACATTTAATACTTTACCCAAAGTGCAGACACATATTTAACAAATAGTATACAATACATGGGCAGTACCTGCAAATGGTCAGTTGTGCTCAGTGTAGTACCCTGGTAACCAAATGTAAAATAAAATAAATAAATAAATAAAATCTTAAGGAAAGCATACATAAACTGCTAAGAACATGCAACATATACAAAATGCACAATGCTAGAGGGGAATAGTCACAAGGAAAATACAAGAAATCAAATAATTTGGTATGACAGCTTTTACGCATTGTAATCTCTCTCTCTCTCTCTCTCTGTCTAACAGAGGCTGCAAGGAAACTGTCCCTTGTTTAAGTTATAATAATACATACACATATTGTACATATTCTATATATGAGAATATACAAAATGCAATAAGTTCAATTCTGGTGAAGTTCATTAATTGTCCAGATAGCTCCATGGTTGTAATCCAAGCCCTATTATAAAACAGTCTGATTAAATTCGGTTTAACAATATGTTCCCCCCCCATATGATTTTGGTCTGTTTGTGATATACCAGAAAAAAGAATGAAGGCTGATAATGCATGTCATGGTACACCCTGAAAAAATGAGGCTGGCTTAGAACTCTCCTGTGTGGTATTAGTTTTGGCAATATGCAGAGATTTACAAGCTCCTAGAAAATGGCTTATCCTTATTGCTCCTGTGACACCTGAAAAGAGATGCTTAAGGTATTACATCAAATAGGTTCATAGGTGGTTATTAGGCTTGGAGCCCTGGAGCCTTTACAAGCCTAGCCATGTTAATCCCAATATCCCCATTTGTTCCTTTTGGGTAGTTCGCAGAATGAATTTATGAACACAGCAGGTCTGTGCTCAACACCAGCTACCCCTGTCCATGACAGACATGGGTGCCACCCCAGGGGTGAATTTGCCATCTCCCATCCAATTATCTAGGCTGGGTTTGAATATGGTCAGTCAGGAGCTCTGTTTTACATGAATAGGAAGTCTATTCCAGAGAAGCATTAGTCCCTGGAGACATATCTATTTCTCCAGCAGGTTCTGTTAATGTCACAAGCTAGGTTGAGATCCCTAGAATGAGTGACTCTTCTGCTATTTGACTTGCTGATGTGCAATATTTCTGTTAGGGCAGGGTTGAGATTGCCCTATAGACCATCCACAAGTCACCTCTCAGCAGCTATTAAGAAATAGAGTAAAGTCAAAGGACTTTCAGCTTGTCCACATAGTTCATGGTTTGGAGTCCCTGTATTTTCTTAGTGAGAAATCTCTGAGGTTTCTCCACCTGCTGCAGGTGTCTAATGAGGTACAGAAAAAAGGGTGCATTATACTCTAATACTGGTCTGATGAGGGTTGAGTACAGTGAAGTTATAATATCCCTTGACCTGGATTCATATGCCCTTGCTTATGAGGTGCGCTTCATAAAAGGCTTTCCTTACCACTTTGAAAACTTGGTGGTCAAATTTCAGATTGCTGTCAACCTGTGTTCCCAAGTCTCACATCACTGGGGTGGAACCCGGGGGTGCTATCAATATTGTAATTTGTAGGGAATTCCATTTTGCCAAAGGAAATAATAATGCATTTTTTGCATTTAGTTTTAGACCACAGCTTTGGCACCAGTCATTCGTTTGTGTTAGCCCTTCTTGCAATATGTTGACATCATTGGGGTACTCAGAGATTGCTCCCACTTTGCAATCATCAACAAACTTGGTGAGCCAAAGGCTATCTACTTTGGCTTAGACTTCTGAGAAATAGATGCCAAACAGTAAGGGGCCCAGCACTGACCCCTGTGGTACTCCACTGGTAACAGGTCTACTGGTGGAGGTGGAGTCACCAGTTTTGACAGAGTGTGTTCTGACAGTCAGTCAATTGTCTACCCATCTAGTAACATAAGAGTCAATCCCCTATCTGGGAGAGTTTCTCAATGATGCCAGAGTGGAGAATTGTGCCAAAAGCCTTGGCAAGGTTGAGATAGGTTGATTGCCCTCCCTTACCTTTATCCATGGCTTTGTTGACATTCTCAAAGAAGTCTACCACCTTTAATAAGCATTATTTACTTTAATGAAGCCAAACTGGGTTGGGTCCAGTGTTTGGAGGAAGACTATGTCCTTGTTGATAAGGTTCATGATAGTTCTTTCCATGGCCTTGCAGATGAGGCTGATTAAACTTATGGGTCTATAGTTGCCAGGGTCAGTTGATGCCCCCCTTTGTGTAGGAGAATTACTGTTGCTGTTTTCTGTTCTGCAGGAACATAGCCAGTTCTCAAGCTATGATTAAACAGAATGTCAAGTGGGTCTGCTAGGTCTTGTTTTAGACTGTCTAGTAAACAACCTGGGATATTATCTGGTCCCACTGAGGCCATGTTTATGGCCTTGATGAGCACAGAGAGGACCTGTTCTCTACAGATACTAGACAGAGGGCTGGTGTCAGGTATGCTTTGAGATATGTTAGGTGGGGATGGGTGGGTGATGTTTTCACTGAATCTGTCAGCTAGCAGCTTGATGATATCTTCCAGTTAAGTATGAGTGATCCCATCTGCAACCAGTTTGGCACATAGCTGGCCATTCCCTTTTAGACTTTGGATTTAGTTAAAGAATGCCTTATGATTATCCTTGGCTAAGGATGTGATTTCAGTTTCATAATTTGCTTTAGAAGACTTTACAAGATTTCTGATTTTCTTGCTTAGGCTTAGGAGGGAACTATTCCTCTGCAGAGTGATATCCCTCTTACTTTTGGACAATGGTTTTGTCCTCATGTTATATCATCTTTTTATACTTAAAGTCTACCACACTGGCTTGTTTGTACAGGAAAATCTAGTTTTGATCCAGTCAGGTACAGCAGAGTTTATGCAGTCACTTAAGTAGTTGTGTATTGTACAGGGCATTTGCATACACTTCTGCATAGTGATCACTGATGTCTGCAATTACAGGTGGTGTGAAGCTTTTTATACCATTGCTTAGTAGGCTGTAGTTAGCTTTTCTGAAGTTTTTTATAATTTTTGTTCCTGTGAGGGTGTCAGTTCTAGTAGTTGCTTCAAGAGACTGATTTGTGGTCTGACCTAACCATGGAGGGCATCATGCATGAATAAGTACAATGGACCTCATGTCGGTGAGTACTATGTCTAGAACATAAGAACCCCTAGTGGGGGTGCAGACTATCTGTTCCAGAACATTTGTGCTAAGAATGACCAGGAACCTCTGTGCAAGCTTGATTTTGCTTGTGTATATCCTCAGTCTATGGAAAGATAGTTGAAATCTCCCATGACTGTGGTGTTGAGCTGTATGGCAAGGGATTCCAGTAAATCAAGGTGGGCGGTGTGCTTCTCCTGATTCATGGTGGGGATCTATAGCTTGCAATGATGTGGTGTGGTACCTTCACAATGATTAGCTGGATATGGAGTAGTTCGAGAGAGTCATGCTATCTGACTAGTCTGGAAATGCATTTGGTTTTAATGAAGATGGATACACCTCCACCTTTGGTTCCCTTATGCTCATTTTGAGGTCTGAATGTGTGGAAGGCATCGTAGTCTTGCACAGCCGAGGTGCTCTCAGTGGCCTTGAACCATGTCTTGCTAATTGCACAAATGTCATCATCCTCTGAGGTGAGGAGAGCTTCCAGGGAGTGCAGTTTTGTGTTTAAACACCTAGCATTAATCAGCACAACCCTGAGTTTGCCTCAATTAGATTTTGTTACATTGGAAAATGTGTTCTTTTGACATTGCCTAAAAAGGCACTATTGGGGAGGGAAGGGCTTTTGCCAGTATCCATAAGCCTAGGAGGGACAGGTACAGACTATCTCTAGCAAAGCAGTTAGGTCTGTCTGCCATATTCTCCTAGCCTGACAGAAAAACTGCTAATTTCATGTCTTTGAATTTTGTTTACAGAAAGACAAAGGATGGCTTAATAGTTTTTTTATTTAATATTGTTAACCACTTTCCTTCTGTAGTTCATAGTACTGAAACTTCTCAAAGTCAAAGGATGAAGCATATTTTAAAACTGCATTTCTGTTTTAATTTGTTGATAATCTGCATGATTGTTCCAGTGCACTTATATTTTTCTCACACACATTCCATGGGTACTACACTATTTTTTCAGCTGTTATGTGTCTGTGTCTCTGTGTGTTGTTGGGCTGCACTCATGGTTGCCCTCTTGACCACTGTCATTTTAAGTAGTTCATTAAGTCTACTGAGTGTAGCATTTGTCCAGTACTGCAGTTTCCAGAATCACTGTTATTTGCAGTAGATTACGGACCTACAATACCTGGTGTTCGAGTATTTTTTTTTAAGTGAGCTTCACTGCCATCAAAGAAATGATAATACATGTAATAATGACATTTGTGGAATGAGTCACGTAAATATTTATGATTATGACAGCAGTAATTAAGAAACTATAACTGGATTTCTATTTCTTTCAGACTAAAAAAGTTTAATTATACAGCATAACAATTATTTAGGGCAGTATGAATACATCCAAAAGTACAGATAGGAGAGAAAGCCTGAGAAACACTGAGTTTTATGATACTTATTTCTATTGCATTAATGGTATGTCAAATATTCAAGGCTAAATATGCCAACATAATCATTTTTATTAAGACTGCCAAATTATTCCCTAAAATGCCTCTGCTAACATGACATGGTAAATCATACGTGAGAATGCAAAACATATCTTTACAAGGGTGTTTGTAATTTCTGAAGTCAGTTAAGTAAACCTCCCTTTTATACCAGTCAGTATTAGCACATTATGGCTTAATTTCCACTGTAGCAAGCAGGACATGTAAACCAGTGATTCATGATAAATAATGCATGCAAATTAAAAAAATACTCTTGCATTGGCTCAATAACCCTACCTGTCTTTGTATGGGTCAGTGGCAGAACTCAATCCTAATGCAGTTTCTTTAAATTCTCTTTTAAGTCTGTTACTGAGGTTCACATGATTTTATAGACACGGTCTAATCATGGGGAACAGCTTGCTTTTATGGGAAACCCATACAACAGCTGGACAAGGTTGCTCTAACATGAAAGGTTACATCTTGGACACCGATTCCAGTGCACAGATCAAATGCATGTGGAGTTTGAGTTTGGTTTAGAATTTTATAGCACCCTGACTCTGTCACATCTGCCATGGTCATTCCCACAAGGGCTAAGACATTAAGGTAGGAAAGCATCACAGAAAGATGTGGTGCAGAGACAGTTAAAAACAAGTAGCTGTGCGGCTTGTACAAATGATTGTTATGTGAAACACCATGGCTCAGCAATCTGTTTCTGCCAAAAGCAGAAGTAAGCAATTGATTTTTTTTTTTCAAACACTTTGAAATATGCACTTGAGATATGAGCCCAGAAACACGTATAGATCAGCTCAAGGAATTAAACAGACAGAGTGATTCATGAATGTAAACTTTTAATATTTTCAAAAGAACTGAAATATTGTGCTATCATATATCGCCAGTAAGGTCCTAATATAGTTACAATGATGCATGAGCTCTTACAGTGAAATATGCATCGCTCAAAAGTTGCCCTCCGGTTGTCCAGTAGTGGTTTCTTCATTTTTAGTGGTCTTATAAATCAATATGGTAAACAAACCCCCTTCACCACTCCAAGAGTATAGTGTCTTCTGTGTAATAGAAACAGCTGGTTGGGATTACAGAATTGGAAAATGGTTTATAACAAACTATATTAATAAAGCATACATGGGCTGAATGTAGCCATGTCATCATTCTGAACAATTTTGCTTGACAGGCATTTTAAGATGCATTCCTTGGTACAGTTTACTGTTTGTAGTTTTACTTACTCAGAATTTATGATTTATAGATATGTTTTCATTGACAAGGTTGCATTTTATTTATTTTATGTCTAAACTGAGTGCCTGATGTCAGTAGTGCCTTTACAGCAGCAGTCATTCAGATGTGTTTACCCTTCCAAAATTTCATTGCAGAAGTACGAGAAAAATCAGTAAAATAACATCCACTGTTTTATTTACAAGTATTTTTATGGCATTGTTACATGGCTGGAAACGTTATCAAACACAAACATACAAAACTATAAACAGTGCATACAATTTGGCATTACATATAACTGTATGAGTTTACTTGAGTGCTGACAGAATGAATCAAGTGCCTCTCATAACTACTGCAGCTGAAACGTGTATAGTTCTCCCTCCCTAATTTTGCCTTATATTTTACTCACTTTCTTGTAAACAGTTTTACAGGTCTCTCATGACTTACACTGGAGCATTGCTTAATTAAAATATTGCAGGCTCTACTACACTCTCTTTAAATTATTATATCCTCAAGCCTGTCTTGAACCATCTCCCTACCATATGTTATAGTCCATTTCTCCTCCATTCATTCTTTCCCTTCATCTCTACACATTTTCCTGCTTACCATTAGCAAGGAGGCATGTCTGAAATCATATTCCACTTTATTTTTGCTCTTCAACATTTTGGTAATACTTTTTATTTTTATTTATAAAATTTCCTTGCACTGCATAGCCCAGAGGGCTGTACAAATACTCTATAGATACACTGTACAAGTGGCCGCAAAAGTTAACCTCATCATCTCTTTCAGCTATACAGTTATCACACAGCACAATGCAGTATCTACTCACCTTCACAACTGTCCTTTCACCATACATAGACTAGTTGAACAAAGGGGCAATTATTAATCCAACATCCTTTTTTACTTATCTTATTTGGCTCAGTGAGCCAATACAGAATTCCTCTAATGTTTTTACACAGAGATTATAAACTTTCAGTTTTTATACACAAAATCCCACCTACAACTTTTATGCCCATGATGCATCACTTGCAGCTGGAACAGCCCCCCCCCTCCCCAGTCTGTGCCAGTCATGTCACTCTTCATACCATCAGCCAAGAAGAAGATTTAATTTGCAGTTCTCATAACAATATGCAATTAAATTAATGTGGAAGACTAGAATGTTCTAGCACCACTAGTTTACTCCCTTTTTGTCCTGGCAGCTCTCCATTGCTTACAATTAGAATGACAGCTTCACGTGCACATAACAGTTTTGGGCCAAACCCACATAGTATTTAATTTGGCTACCAACCACTTATAATGTCCATTGCCAAACGTCTAACCGAAGTTCTGATGTAACATATCGTCATGGTTTCCCCTTATCAGTCTTAATAGGGACCCGACTAAAGAACTAGATCAGGTTGGACTTACAAGAATTATGGCATGTAAAGGCACAATGTGAAATATCAGCCAGAGAATCAGCATTCAGAACGTTCACCAAACTCCCATGCAGGCTATTTCTGCAGCCTTCCCTAAAATGAATGTGACACTTAACTGTACTTAACTGATACTTTCCTATGTTTACTTGAGCAGACAGGATCCATTTTCCCAAACTTCCCGTTATGTAGCACCACTCCAGTTTATTGCCATGTGATTATGCAATTTTTTGTGTGGGTCACCAAGCATTTAGCACCCTGGGAAGTAGACCATCAGGAATCTATACTTTCCTTGAGCACTCACATTCCCTTCCCTGCTTCTGTCTTACGCAGTCACTTAAAAAAAACAGAGCAACTCATTCAATAATTTTTGTCTGAGCTAAAGCATGTTTCAAATTTCCTCCTTCCCCTTCAGTGATCTCCTGCTTACTCTTCTTATATTGCTCAACTGAAATGTTTTTTTTACTTCCTGTTTCTCACCTAGTCCCTTGTTAGTTCCTTTTCTATAGCTACTTTGTCCTGTCAGGTGAACATTTGTTGCTTTTATGTGACATCCTCTAAGGAAGAAAGGCTAAAAAAGCAGGTAATAAGATGCAAATGAAACAGCTTAGAAATATGAACAAACTGTGATTCAAAGGCATCAGATCATTAATAAATGAAGTGTAATATGAACTGATAAATGTAGATTTAATAAAGCTACCAGAACAAGGGGCATTAAAGGAGCAGAACAGCTGAATAGTGTGCAATTTGCCAAAACAATGTATATGAAGATCCACGAGGGAGTGTAAAATGAACTATGAAATAGATGCTGCAGGTTGGTCAGAAAAAATGTAACAGCGGATGAGTAGTTCTTTATTCAAAGAAAAGATTCAAGACCGCAGAGTCAGAAATAATAATAATATAAGAGCAGAAAATGCATTATGATCATCATAAATTAAGGAAAGGCATATTCAACTATACTGGCATTTTGTTTACCTCACCTGTCATGCTTAAAAAGGAAGATAATGACATCATGCAGGAAATTCACTGGACTACAGAAGAAAGCTATTTTAATAATGGATCTGAATAGCCATGTATGAAACAAAGTATATTTAATATATATGCTTATTGTGGGATAACTAAAAACTGAAATTATGTCAGGAAGATAAAGTCTTGGTAGCTGCAATCTCAAAATCAGATGGGTATAAGATCAAAAATTTAGATACCAGTATCCATACAACATCAGTTTTACAGAAATGTGAATGAATATTCAAAAAGATTATAGTAAAAAGGGGAATCTATAAAGCAAATGACTAAAAAGGGGAATAAAGAAAAAAAGTAATAAACATAACCGAAAACTGTGGCTGTGTAATGAACCAATAAGTATGCACATTACTAAGACAGGAGAAATGGGATCCCAATGTCAAGGTAGATATTCCAGGCTAGATGTAACACAAATGGTATGCAGGTATGCAGTCTAGATATGTGACATCTAATGATACCATGCAAGCCAAACATAATGAAAACTCATTACACATACCCACACCAATGATATGAAATACGAAAAGCACAGTTATACATAAACATTACAAAACAGCATATGAATAATAAGAGGAAAGGAATGTAAGCCTATACAAACATAGCTATTTAGGAAGTGTACAAATGTCTGAAGAATGCACAACACACAAGGAAAACATGAACACAGATGGAATCTACTCAAGTATATTATGTGAAACATATAGACGAAAGCTATAAGGGGGAAGGTAAATGGACAGCATATGTCCACAGTAGTAAGGAAATACATGCATAAAAAAGCTGGCACAGAAAAAAAGCAAGACAAGTATATCCAAGAAAATAAGCTGCACATGCACATGTCTCTAACACATGATGGACTGCAAGTCCCTCCAAGGACATGCAGCAAAGGGCCAGCATCAGACATGTGCAGTGTGCATTGGATATGGCTGTTATCATGTCTTTTTACAAATGACACAAACAACACAGTAATGTGGCACAGTTATACAGCAATTAGCATAGGCACATATTGAATGTTGGGTTGAATACACCATACCCATATATACTGCTATGCTAGCGTAAGACAACAGGTGGCACACTCACTGAAAGGGATAACAATAGGACATGTAAATATGTATGTATGACTGATCCAAGGACAGTTGTGTATATGCAACTATATTGCACCATCTGCAGATGGTTTGCTCATTCATTCGATGACGTTAAAATGGATGAGTGTTGTCTTTGCGATGTTAGGGGCATGCAAATATACTGCCGTACAAAGCAATGCAGCTATAGTATGCGTAATAAAAATTGAACACGTATTTTAAAATATGAAATACACAGCCAAGGTGCACAAATGTCAGAAAACAAGCCATAGGCACACTACAGTAGGGTTTGCCATAATAAGTAGGCAACACAATATAGCTAATGACTACTTCTGCCATTCATATAATAACATCATGGAATTCC
Organism: Protopterus annectens; assembly: GCF_019279795.1. Classification (NCBI taxonomy): domain Eukaryota; kingdom Metazoa; phylum Chordata; order Ceratodontiformes; family Protopteridae; genus Protopterus; species Protopterus annectens. Next base: position 1,212,109,445 of record NC_056728.1, read on the forward strand.
CAAAGACATTGTGGACTGTCCATTCAGGATGCTAATGTCATCTGGCAGTATGGCAGGCTATACCAATGTTACTGACAGAAGCATATATCATGACAATAGAATAACACTGTGTACTACATGGCCACAAGTTAACATTAAACATAACACATAAGGGCATAGAGACAACAGGACCTTCTGACACACCAAGATCACTTTTGGAGCAAATATAGTGATGTGTCATGTATGTAAACAGACATATCAAAAATAAAAGTTGATGCATCAATGTGTGTAAAATATGCACATGTATCATCTATGTGGATGCAGTCCAATAAGTATGCACACCACTAAGACAGGAGAAATGAAATGTGCATGTGTGTGGAATATTATTAAACAGGTGGCCTGATTGTTTTTTGGAACTCCTGCCTCTTCCTGTTGGACTAACCCACTCCGTTTGCTATTGCTGCACTCGGGCTCACTCTGTTCCCCTACCCTACCCCCATTCTCACCCACCCCGACTTCAATTACACTTAAAGCTAACCTAGCCCCACCTACCCTCCAGTCACACAACTCCTCCTCCACACTCCTCCCACCCACTCATCACACCAACTAACAGACACACAACCAACTTTATTATACCACCACACACTCCACCTCTTCCTCTCTTCTTACTCCCACCTCATCACACTTCCCAACTCCACACACTTCCATTACACCTACCTCCAAACACCCATTACTGGCCACATCCACACTCTTCAATTCTAACCTAACACTTCTAGTCTCCTAGTTCTTCACCCTCATTAACTCCTACAGTCCTACCTACACAACCTATCCTCTCCTGCACTGCACATCTCTCATCCTAACCTTCTCTCATTAAACTCTACACAGCTATGGCTCTTATATTCAGCATCTTCCTCCTCACTTTTACTTTCTACCACTCTCTCCTTCTAAAACTATCATCAATTCAGGCAACCTATTTACCTCCCCCACCCTGTCCTTCTACATCACCCCAATTTCACACCCTCCCCAGCTATTCTGCAATCTGTTGTAGTGTTTATAAAACTGATTGGATCTTTCAAAAGAAACTGATCCTTCTCAGCATACAACACATCCTTCCTCACTACCAAGTCCACAAATACTTCCGTAATCTAAAAAAGCCCCTACTTTGCACTTTCCCTATGCACAGCAATCTAGTCCTGTGTGGTGATATACATCCTAACTCCAACCCTTCTCCTCGCAATCATAACTGCCCTAACTCCACTAAATCCCTAAAATTCTACACAATTAATCTCCAAAGCATTTGAAATAAAATTCCTCAACTACATGCATGGTTAAGTTTACATAAACCTGATTTCACTGGCATCACTGAAACCTGACTAAAACCATATATCAAAGATTGTGAACTTTTACCCCCTAACTACTCCTGCCTCAGAGCTGACAGACTTCATAAAAAAGGTGGAGGCATCTCCTTACTATTCCCAACTACCTTTACAGTAATTCCCTATTCTAAACCTATTCCACTCTTTTCTGCCACAGAGCTGCTTGTCACCTTCCTAAAACTAAACATCTCCAAAAGCTTTTTTATAGTCATATACATTCCCCCAGGTAACAATACTCCTGTTCTAGAAGAAATCTTTGCCTGGGCAACTAACAACATAAAAATTAAACTATTATTCTAGGTGACGTTAACATCAATTGGCTAGATATCTCCAGTAACAACCCCTTTACTAATATCAACCTTCACACTTACACTCATCTAATCTCTGACATCACCAGACCAGACAACAGAAATAACAAAGGCTCAGTCTTGGATTGGATATTGGTTACTGATCCTGACAAAATTATCTCCTCCGGCACACTCCCTGACAGTATTAGCGACCACTGTGCAGCATTCATATTATGTAAGACCACCTCTATACCAAACATTCACCAATATCATTATACCAGATATCTATCACACTTTTCCCCAAATACCTTCAATGACATACTGCAGAACACTAAGTGGAGTCTACTGAAATTTCTTCCATTCAATGAAGCTTTGGAATTCCTTGATTCTACATTTCTTGGGATCCTAAATAGTCTTGCCCCACTCTGGCTAAAAAGAGTCAAAGCAAAATATGCTAACTGGCTTGCAAAGTCCACAAAGCAAGTTATGTCTTCTAAGGACAAAGCCTGGGAAAAAAATAAAACACCTTCCAACCTCATGCAATACAAGCAACTTTGCAATTAGGCTAAATGCTTAGTTGTCAAAAATAAAAAACAATACTTCCAAGCTAGCCAAGACCAGCATAGATAAAACCCCAATAAATTCTGGGGAACTATCAACTCCCTACTCCACCCAGGCACTAACAATACTCCATGCCCAAACCCAGAAAAAACTCCCTCAGAGCTAGCCTCACTCTTTAATACATACTTCATTGACACCATCGCCAAACTTACTACTGCCTTCCCACCCATCAGTGCAGACCCACAAGTAACACCATCTGAACATACCCCTTCAAATCCTCTACCTATTTTCTTTCTATCACCCATTCCCACATCCACCATCCAAACACTTCTTCATAAATTAAAACCATGTATCAACACCCCAGATAACTTACCAGCAGAATACTTACAACTAGCAGCCCCTTCCATTGCATACCCCATCAGCATTCTCCTCAATAGGTCCATTCAGGAATCATACATATCTGATATCTGGAAAAAAGCATTTGTCCTTCCTCTTTATAAAGGCGGCAGCAGCTCTGACATCTCAAACTTAACGTCCTATCACCGTTCTTTCACCCATCTCTAAAATACTATAGAAGTGCATTTATACCCAGCTCCTAAGTCATCTGGTAAAACACCAACTCCTTTCCACCACACAATATGGCTTTAGGCCCAGACATAGTACTAACACTGCCCTCATTTCTTTTATAGACACAGTAAATAGATCTTGAGTTGCTGACTCCTTAGTCTCTGTCCTCTTTCTTGATTTATCAAAGGAATTTGACACTATTTCCCACTCCCTACTGCTTTCTAAACTCTCTGACCTCGCTCTATCTCCCCTACCCTACAATGGTTTACTAACTATCTCAGCAAAAGACAGCAATGTCCTATATGACAGCACTCTCCTTCCCCTTTCATCAGTACAAATACAGGTGTTCCCCAAGGTTCTATTCTGGGTCCCCTCCTATTCCGTATATTTGTCAGTAACTTTTATACCAATCTTACCCACTCAACTGTCATCTGCTCTTCCAACTCTGTCACTGTATTGCAGCATCTTACCCAAGAAGCTTTTACTTCCACCGAAACCTGGATGTCTCAGAATCATCTCGCCCTTAACCCCAATAAAACAAAACTCTTAATATTCATGCCTACCAAGTCTAGCCCTGGTCACAAGTCACTACTCACTGTTCATTCCCAAAACAACACTAGTACTAAATTGCTAGGTGTCATCATTGATGACAAATTAACTTTTTACCTTCACATCTACAATAATATAAAAAAAAAAAATCAGAAACTAGGTGCCCTTTACAGGAAAAAATATTTTCTTAGCCTATTCGCTAAAAAGGCCCTGGCATCTTCCTTTCTCCTTCCAACTCTTCTATACGGTGTTCCCATCCTCACCAATCTACAATCCTCCTTAAAAACTAAACTTGACTCCTGCTACAACAAAGCCGCTAAATTCTCTACAAATGCAAAATTTGTTTCCCACCACTACACCCCGCTGCATCAACTAAAATGGCTGTAATCCCCTCATCATCTCACTTATCTACAGCTAACCACAGCCCACAAGATAATCTATCAACCTGAAACCTGCCCTTCTCTCTCCTCCATACTGACCATGTACCATCCTAATCGCCACCTCAGGTCTGTAAACAAAATGCTACTAACTGTCGAGAAAGCCAAGCTCTCAACCAGCCAAATGTTGTATTCTCACACTGTCTCCAAGTTATGGAACAATCTCCCTCCTTCACTCAGGACTATCAGCAATCCTGCCTCCTTTAAAAAATACCTCAAATCGCACGTCTCCTCTCACTGGCTATGCTTATGTACCTCAACAAGTAATCCCAACTCCTGACTTCTCTCTCTGGAGTCTCAACTTTAATCATTCTATTCAAACATCTCCTTTCCTGCTCTCTACCATAATTACTTCTTGCTGTCTCATTAATTTGACTCTTCTTCCTATAGCCCTGCCATCACCTCCTTTCAACCCTGACATCAACCCTCCTCTGCTAAGGATTCTACAGATATATTCTGTGTTATTTAAATACTTGTCATCTTTACTACCACATTTATACCTGCTTGTAAATATTATCACTGTTTTTTTGCTATTAATTTTCTTTAAACGTGAATGTACTGCTCGTAACACTTTGTTCTATGTATTATTATTTTACTTTTGTATGTAATTAATGTGGAGCTTTTCTCCCTAGGCCTCCACTGAAAATGAGCTCTTTACAGGCCCAGTGGACTTTCCCAGTTAACAAATGCAATAATTAAATAAATAAATAAATAAATATGTGTAATGTAGCACATTTTCTAATGTCAGCAAGTGTCCATGTATGCACATGCACACTGCCACCAAGACAAATGTGTCACAGTGGCAGAATGGTACCCATGTCAGACATATCTCACATACAAGGGCAGAGTGGATCTGAAATAACATTGTCACAGTCCACTACATGCAGATGTGGCAAGCCATATACAAAGTTCAGGAATAGAGCTGTCCTGCATGTCCATAGCACTGTCTGCAGGTATGTCAGCATGTGACACCATGATGATAATGGATGTGTCATATTTTAGCAAGTGTCATAATTCAGTGGTAATATATTACCCCATACAAGCACTGTGAAGTGTGCATCATGAGGTAGATCCTACAAGCATATCCACAGTATGGGATGTGTGCACAAATGTGTGCTTAATAACAAAATAAAGCAAAACAAAAACACACCATGGTGACAGCATTCCATCATTGGATTACATAGATAATACTTACGGTCCAGATGGCCCACCCTGGTGCATTAGAACATCTAATTTAATCTCCCAAGTGAACTCCTGGAAGGAGTCACACATAACCTGTGACATGTTGTAGAGGAACTGGACCATGATGTCTCTTATCTGAGTCTGGACCTTACTGGTGATGATATCATGGATCTGGTCTCTCATCTGGCTGGCATGGTGTAGGCCATTGGCTCTGGTGGTCTGCTGGAACAATATCACATGCTGGTCCTGGTCACTTATTGCCATCATGCATGACCATCCGAGTTTCTGCTCTGATCCTTGGATTCTGACTCTGCTGGAAGTGATCAAGTCCATTATCATCATCATTTTCGATGGATGGGGGGACTTGCACAGGTCCCACACTCTGCATCTTGAAAATAACTGTACATCCTTACATATCCCTAAAAGAGCTTTAACAGTAAAATAAAACTAGCCTGCCATTAATAATAGAAATATAACAGAAGAGAGGTACGAGACATCCACTTACATGTCAGAGAAGCATGTAAAAAGACCTGTAAATGAGGACACACAGACATACATATTCACATGGCAAGGATTATCATAGTCCAAGGTGTAATTACTGTGTTATCAAATCAGGTTACATGTAGGAAGGCACGTAAACATAAATGAACACTGACAGATGCACCTTGTAATGAGTATAATTATATGATGTGCACACAATGAAAAAGCAAAACAATATATGATATGTACGAGTGACAACATTAACCTTCTACCATGGTAGTGTAAGGATGTACTGTAAGTATAAAGGTCACAGTACTGGAGAATAAAAACAATTTTCAAAATGTATAAGGTAACCTAGATACGTTTACTCATTGTATGCTGAATTGAACACCTATAAAGCAATGTCACTAAGTGTGTGTGTGTGTGTGTGTGTGTGTGTGTGTGTGTGTGTGTGTGTGTGTGTGTGTGTGTGTGTGTGTGTGTGTGTAAATATATATATATATATATATATATATATATACACATCAATGACTAAGCATGTTTAAATATTAAATACACAACAGAATATATCTGCTTTTACAAGTAGATATTTAGAAGTACCAACATACCATATGCCTGCAAAACGCAAACAGAAACTAGTGCTAAAGATCTACAGAAAAAATGTCACTATAAATATGGCATGTAATTTTGTGCAGATTGTGAGAAACAGTGCAGGTAGTAGCTACTAGGTACCGAGGATCTGACTACAACGATTACAACAAACATATATGTTGAGGTATCAGTACAACAGCAGCATGTAATGCTACAACCATAATACGGGATCCATCTAATACATGCAGAAATTGCATGCTTCAGATATTTTATATTTATGGTGAAACTTCATATTTATTACCTAATTAATTACTTTTTGGCAGACAGAGAAGTTTTGAATTTCTATTTTTATTTAATTCTAATTTTATTTCCAAGTAATTTAATCTGAAGCATTTTATTGTTCCTGTTTTCATTGTTATATTTATGGTCATTTAACCATGGTTGTCAATCATTCAATCAATTAATTGTATAATTTAGGATTATTTAAGGCGTAGTATGTGATTGTTTGTGTTTTGTCTGAAGAAGTTAGTGTATTACTGCTGACCAAAGCGCTTACATTTATCTGGAATAAACAGTCCCCCGGATTCATGAAGCTTGGCGCAAGGGCGGTGTAAGGCTTGCGCCGGCCGTGCAGCATACAAATGGCGTAGCAGCACCACATGCATAGTAATGAGTGTGCGCTGCAACCACAACCACATGCATAGGGCACGTGCGCGAGTCCAGGGAGCCTAACTAGGTTGCGCTTGGAGGCGTGGCCAAGTCGGCAGGCGATGAGCAACCTAATGTGCTGAGTCTTACAGGCCGCCTGCAATAGTAACCGCACCTACCAGTGTCCGTGGATAATGAAACGTATGCAAAGTATGCTACATAGTACCCGTCCACACAAAATGGAGAACCAAAACATAAATGCATGACATACAAAATGTTCCCATTCATGGAACACATGATACTCAGAATACTGTGTCCGTTACGTATTGCACTGTCAGCAGTCATACCCAGTGGAGGTGTACTGCATCATGTCAGCGCGCCGCAAATACACATGACCAGCCCCATGGGCATGGTCACCAGCAGTCCCACAGTGGTAGTGATAGTACACAGCCGGGCAGTCGTGGCCATATAACAACCATAAAGAAACCAGATATCCCAAACACACACAAACATATGTATAGTAAAATGTGCCATACACAGCAACGTAACTGTCACATACACATAGGATGGCATATGCCGAATCGGAATATCCAGAAGCAGAACCCATGCATGCAAATGTAATACACAACAACCCCATCATAGCACGTAACCCGCACCCATGTCCGAATGTCCACCCAATCCAGCTAGCAGCCATGCGCAGCTGCACACCTACACAGCGGGTATACCCCATATGTAGTAGGAAGTATTGTCCTAGGCAGTGACAGGCTTGCAAATATGTACCCCACATATGTCAACATCCCATCCCAGGTATTGAAATCCAAATGGCTGCATGTGAATGTGCCGGCAGAATGTGTACATCCCGCGTGTGGTTACTGACCTGTCGAAACCCCATAGGTGTTCACACGCCACGGTGTCCATAACTGTACACATCTGGACAAAGCAGTATGTGCAGCCATGGTACTGATGAGTAGCTATGCAGACATGCCAAACACAATACACAGGGCGGAACAGCCATCCACCAAGCAGGCCACCCCAGCAGGGTTGCCACATGCACAGATTGTCAAGGTGGGACATCACTCGTAGATGTGTGGATCTGTATGGTAAAACACCCACGGCCAATGCAAAGGATAGAATAACACATATATGCCAGAATGAACGGTTATTGCATAGCATGTGAATAGCTTAAGCTATCCAATATAATAGTCATGTGTACCAGATACAAAATGCCTGTAACATGCAAGTAGTAATGAAGGTAAGAAATACACTACTGTGTTAATATCACAGGACATATGGCACGTGTCAAGTGTCCACGCAGGACACAAATGTCCATAATGGGGCCTCCCCTGCAAAGAGGAACAAGTGCCAACCCCACCCCCCACTGAAGTATCGGCAGTAGAAATACAACCCAATGACACACCAACACCACTGCCCAACCCATGACAGCAACAAAAGCTGGACAAAGACCAACACGATGTGTGCACAAATAGGGACACATGTAAGCGGTGCTCACACAACCTTCAACAGGCCACCGAATAATAGTATGTACATACGCATGAAATGCTGCGAAGGATGTGTGGTAGTCCCCAGTATCACAGAGGTACGTACACATATACACTGTAACCAACCGTCACATATGTTCACTGTAACACAGCATACCTGCAGGTAATACATAGTTCAGTCATGTGCTACATAAATATACACGTATGAATGATGACAGGGGATAGACAATTGTGAATGGGAACAACGCACAACATGGAATATGTATGATAACCGGCACCACCCACATCATTGTATGCCAACAGCATAAGCTATTGTCGGTTGTCCAAACACCCGTGTCTGTAAACACGGATTGAATATTATAGCAATAACCCACGCCTGGGTGTGGGTAATGCTGGATATACCCACGGTTGGCGTGGTGCGGTCCCGAGGGACCAAACAAAGGCAACCGTGGGTAAATACAGCATTACCTACACCCAGAAGTGGGTTATTGCTATTATACCATGACATCATGTAAGAAAATAAACTATTAATTCCCTTACATAATGGCATAGTAGAATGCCTGTCTGCTGCCCATCCGCAGAAGTCTGGCATCCGCGGCGGTGCTGATGTACTGCGCGAGATGTCCGTTGCTAATGTCGAAACTGTCTCGCTATGTTAAACCCAGTTAACATAGCAAAACACTACAAAAAGCAACGGAGAGCTTGCTGTCCCCATTGCTTTGTTTTACAACCTGTCTCGCTATGTTAAATGTGTATAGCATAGCGAGACTGCCTCAAAGTAAGCAACGGACATCTCCGTGGCTTATTTAAAGCTGTCACGCTATGTTAAACCCATGTAACATAGCGAGACAGGTTTTAAATACCGAGGTATACTAATGGAAATAGGTCCGGGCGACTGGACCGTTTTCCATTACTATAACTCGATTTACAACGGGCACGCTGCCCAATCAGCATGCACGGTTTGGAATAATGGGGGGGTTACGGTATAATGAACATGGACAAACCATGCCCATGTGCCTCGTCTGACATTCATACACGGTCAGGGCAGTTCTGTACACTAGGCGGACAAGACCAAACCCAGAGCACCACAGGAACACCCTGACAATCAAAGACCTGTATGCGTTGGGGCTATAAGCCTCTGTGATCTGAATATCCCTGCGGTTACGCCATATGCATCCTGGGTCAAGAGCATTAGGGAATAGGGAATGTGTAACATGTAGTACCACACTTTTCCCAGCAGGAGAATGGATGCCTGTGACGTAAGTGAGTGCGGGGGGGGGATATGTTAATGTAGCTATGTACCATGGGTATGCATATAAATGAGACAGAACACCAAACGTGTAGTGGTCACAGCAACCGGCCAACGTGAATGCAGTCCCGTTTGAATTACGACTATAGAACATATAAATGTGAACGTGTAATTAATGCGTCTGTGCCGCAAAGACAGTTACATATGTAAAGGTGGAAGTGTGTTCCGCATACGTCCGTTAACCGGATCAGAGATATGTCCCTGGAACTGTCACAACTAATACAGGCCACGTAAGCACACAGACTCGGTAAACATATGTAACCCAGAATACGGATATGCATGTGCGCCTGCGCGTAACCCACAATAAGGGAATGCAAGTGCGCCTGTGCGTGTGTGATCCGCTCACAGCAGAGTAACCTAATGCTGTTTCCCCCACGTTAGTTATACATGTCTCAAAACTGTCAGCCTCTGAAAGTATGGAACCGGACAATGCCATGCAAAGTACTGGTACAAATAGTGAGAAACACATGATATGTGCTAAGACAAACATAGAAAGTGGATGGAATAATGGGTGTGTTAGTAGCAGGGATTGACGAAGGTTATGCATCTGTAACCTGACCTACTTGTCAGAAGGTGCCACCGTAAGTCTCACATGAAATGCCAGCAAATTGCCAGATAGACACAGGTCAATGTAAAACACACCTAAGATAAAGGGTCAACCATCCGTACACTCTGCCAGTATCTGTACAATGGAAAGGTATGGTATGGTTATAGATGTGTGTACACAGGCAATTTATTTATTTATTTTATCTTATTTTACATTTGTTGATCGGGATAGTCCGACTGGATATATGTCCATTGTCAGCGGAGTCCCGGGTAGAAAAGCTCCGACAGGGTTAACAATGACAGATAGTTACAAAGACATATAGACAATTTACATAGTTTACAATGAAAAAGATTTTTACAGCAGAAACTACAGTTGGTTACAGTTCATTATATTCACGATAATTCGCAATTAGTTGATTAAGACAAAAATGGCCTATTCTTTAGTTAATATGTGTTATTCTAGATTGATCTTATAGGTTGAATTGCTCATAGGACTGTTATGATTTGGAGAGGGTAGAGTTCTTTTAGGACAGTCATTTTAGACAGACATTAACAAAGCAAGGTATGAAACGAGGAGTTTACATGTATATATGTACACACAACAGACCTATGTCCCGTATATATGACACATGGATATAAATATGCCAAGTAATAGATAATATGGGTAGTCAAACAGACATCCACGAATGGGGAACATACAGCAGCAGTCAAAATCACTGGCCAGAAAGTGACAGTCCAGCAAGTTCTACACTTTAAACATGCACACTGGTGTCCATTGTAGGACTCCAAAAATGTATCCATTCGCAGCACCTGCTACGATTGACGCAAAAGAAGTGACAGCTGCAAATACGAATCAGCTATACATGCACTAAAAGCAGGTTCAAGGGTGATGACACATGTGTCCATGAAATGCAGGACATACAGACAGATATCCCTAGAGTGGGCAGTGCATATAAGTGCGTCCACATCCCAGTACCGCACACATTAACCATGTGTAATGTGTACCGAGGGTTGCAGGCATGGGAACCTGGGTATGCAGAAATGGGCCTAGGTGTTGTTTGGCAGATAATCCGTAGGCCCGCCCGTGGGAGGGATGTGGGTATAGCACATGCCTTTATCCCCACTAATGGTGCAAAGCATCCACCGGATAATGCGGAAAGCAGGTTGGAAATATGTACAGCCCTATATCAGTGTCCTGTAGGTGATTCCCATGGATGGACATGCGTATGACCAAGATGGTACCCATAACTGGAAAACTGTCAGAATAACACAGCTGCAGTAAGGCATAGTACAGGAAATACAGATAGGGACTATATTATAAATACCCCAGACAAAGTCAGACCATTGTGCGAATACTGGCGTAGCCATGAATACGGATGTTATGAGTGTCACCAATCATGCAATGGAAATAGCGGTCACCATCACCTACCGCACAGTCCGTAATGCCTAGGCAGCAATCAGCTAGGAAGGCACATCACTATGTGAAACGTAACAAGGGCAAAGGCCGAACGTCAGGGCGTGTACACATAATGACAACAGGTCAAGGGTATGAAGGAGCTAACCTGTCCAAAATACATGTACTGAACCGGTGATACTAGGCGGACAGGTGAGAAGAAAGACAGCAGGACAAATGTGCAAACATGTATAAGTCATACCCTGGAAGATGTGAATGACAACGTATGCCCCGCGAAGGTCAATGTGGAAGGTAACCAGACACAAAGGTAAGTGTCCCCCAGGGTGTCATGACGTGTCAACATAACAATTACCAGGCCCCCATAGTCGTACGTGAGCCCCGCCACTGACGGAAAGCGCAAATATGACGCACACATATGGTACATGAAAGAACAATTAGTGTGGATAAGCAGATGTAGACCTGTGTGAGGAGTACAACTGTCTGCGTGGGTGTGTCGTGCAAATACAAAGTAATGTCATGTGGTCTGTCATGCCGCCATACACTGTGTGTGTATTGTAGTCAGACAGTAGGTATGTTGTATCAGACACATACTCTGCAACTGCACAGATGTACGCAGACTGTGTAGAAGTATGCCTCATATGTTTGCTGTGTTCCACGTAACAGTAACAGTCCGGCACCCTCATGATAACTGATGACAGGAAACAACGACAAACATGCGATGAAGACACCAAATCAGACAGAAATGCCATACGCATGCATAACATATCACTGTGCCCACTATCAATGTTTCTAAGAGCAACATGTCATGACTGGCCCTGAGTGTCCCACTATCACATAAGGCCTTGTCCAGATATATGCTCCTTGAGGTGGAGTGTTATGAACAGACACAGATACATGTGTGTGGAAACATTATTATCCACTGCAAGATGATGAAATGTGCCGCAGTAGGAGGGGCAGTACTGTCCGCAGGTATGTGCTGAAATGCACATTAAACAGCAGTCTACATGGATTACCTATATTGGCGACACCTGCACAGATGATTATAGTGGGACATACACACGACCATGCACACAGCTCAGATAGACATACACACACCATAAACAGGCAATGATACACTAAGTCTATGGCGTGTACGAGTACAGTGACAGTACAGCAAGGATAGCTGTCTGCCAAGATATACAGCAGATGTCTGTAGGGTGTGTAACACCTCCCGGAACACGGACGTTGCATGGACATTTGGATCTGCATCGTACCACATTGCTATGTGTAAGCTGTGCACATATGCGATACATGGGACTGACAGCTGTCCATGCAAGAGCAGCACCATGGGCATAAAATATGTATATGTATATACATCGAGAGAGATACAGACAGACACATGTGGCAAGGCCGGTAGTGGAACCTACACATCACTACCCTATCACACCACAGCAGGACGCACATAGAGAACACGCTACGGAGGTCGCTAACCACAGCAGACACACAGGCAGTCCACTAGCTGCATCTCAACATCCGCAAACACAGAGATGTCAGCAGGATATATGTGTGTTGCGAAGCGTCTAAAACCATAACCTACGAACCCATGCGGCTGGGAGCATAGACACACACACACACACACACACACATCTGGCAGGCATGGGAATTGACCTTACACCTACCTACCCTATCGCACGACAGTATGACACAATGACAGAACGCGCTACTCGGAGTACTGAACACAGCACTGTCAGAGGCATACGTCTAGGTGGGTGACATCATCCGCAAAGGAATAGACGCTGATAGCAAATGTATGTGTTGTGAGGCGTCTAAAAGCATCACTGTCTCCAGAGGTGGCTGGAAACACACACACACACACTTGGAAGGGCTGGGAGTTGAACCTACACCTACCTACATGAACACACTACAGCAAGATGCATTTACAGAACGCGCTACTGAGATTACTAAGCACAGCACTGTCAGAGGCATACTTCTAGGTGGGTGACATCATCCGCAAAGGAATAGACGCTGATAGCAAATGTATGTGTTGTGAAGCATCTAAAAGCATTACTGTCCCCAGAGGCGGCTGGAAACACACACACACACACACACAGTGGGAAGGGCTGGGAGTTGAACCTACACCTAACTACATGAACACACTACAGCAGGATGCATTTACAGAACGCGCTACCGAGATTACTGAGCACAGCACTGTCAGAGGCATACTTCTAGGTGGGTGACATCATCCGCAAAGGAATAGACGCTGATAGCAAATGTATGTGTTGTGAAGCATCTAAAAGCATTACTGTCCCCAGAGGCAGCTGGAAACACACACACACACACACACACACAGTGGGAAGGGCTGGGAGTTGAACCTACACCTAACTACATGAACACACTACAGCAGGATGCATTTACAGAACGTGCTACCGAGATTACTAAGCACAGCACTGTCAGAGGCATACTTCTAGGTGGGTGACATCATCCGCAAAGGAATAGATGCTGATAGCAAATGTATGTGTTGTGAAGCATCTAAAAGCATTACTGTCCCCAGAGGCGGCTGGAAACACACACACACACACACACACACACACACACAGTGGGAAGGGCTGGGAGTTGAACCTACACCTAACTACATGAACACACTACAGCAGGATGCATTTACAGAACGCGCTACCGAGATTACTGAGCACAGCACTGTCAGAGGCATACTTCTAGGTGGGTGACATCATCCACAAAGGAATAGACGCTGATAGCAAATGTATGTGTTGTGAAGCATCTAAAAGCATTACTGTCCCCAGAGGCGGCTGGAAACACACACACACAGTGGGAAGGGCTGGGAGTTGAACCTACACCTAACTACATGAACACACTACAGCAGGATGCATTTACAGAACGCGCTACCGAGATTACTAAGCACAGCACTGTCAGAGGCATACTTCTAGGTGGGTGACATCATCCGCAAAGGAATAGACGCTGATAGCAAATGTATGTGTTGTGAAGCGTCTAAAAGCATTACTGTCCCCAGAGGTGGCTGGAAACACACACACACACACACACACACAGTGGGAAGGGCTGGGAGTTGAACCTACACCTAACTACATGAACACACTACAGCAGGATGCATTTACAGAACGCTACCGAGATTACTGAGCACAGCACTGTCAGAGGCATACTTCTAGGTGGGTGACATCATCCGCAAAGGAATAGACGCTGATAGCAAATGTATGTGTTGTGAAGCATCTAAAAGCATTACTGTCCCCAGAGGTGGCTGGAAACACACACACACACAGTGGGAAGGGCTGGGAGTTGAACCTACACCTAACTACATGAACACACTACAGCAGGATGCATTTACAGAACATGCTACCAAGATTACTAAGCACAGCACTGTCAGAGGCATACTTCTAGGTGGGTGACATCATCCACAAAGGAATAGACGCTGATAGCAAATGTATGTGTTGTGAAGCGTCTAAAAGCATTACTGTCCCCAGAGGCAGCTGGAAACACACACACACACACACACAGTGGGAAGGGCTGGGAGTTGAACCTACACCTAACTACATGAACACACTACAGCAGGATGCATTTACAGAACATGCTACTGAGATTACTGAGCACAGCACTGTCAGAGGCATACTTCTAGGTGGGTGACATCATCCGCAAAGGAATAGACGCTGATAGCAAATGTATGTGTTGTGAAGCGTCTAAAAGCATTACTGTCCCCAGAGGCGGCTGGAAACACACACACACACACAGTGGGAAGGGCTGGGAGTTGAACCTACACCTAACTACATGAACACACTACAGCAGGATGCATTTACAGAACGCTACCGAGATTACTGAGCACAGCACTGTCAGAGGCATACTTCTAGGTGGGTGACATCATCCGCAAAGGAATAGACGCTGATAGCAAATGTATGTGTTGTGAAGCGTCTAAAAGCATTACTGTCCCCAGAGGCAGCTGGAAACACACACACACACACACACACACAGTGGGAAGGGCTGGGAGTTGAACCTACACCTAACTACATGAACACACTACAGCAGGATGCATTTACAGAACGCGCTACCGAGATTACTGAGCACAGCACTGTCAGAGGCATACTTCTAGGTGGGTGACATCATCCGCAAAGGAATAGATGCTGATAGCAAATGTATGTGTTGTGAAGCATCTAAAAGCATTACTGTCCCCAGAGGCGGCTGGAAACACACACACACACACACACACACAGTGGGAAGGGCTGGGAGTTGAACCTACACCTAACTACATGAACACACTACAGCATGATGCATTTACAGAACGCGCTACCGAGATTACTGAGCACAGCACTGTCAAGAGGCATACTCCTAGGTGGGTGATATCATCTGCAAAGGCAAGGATGCCGATAGGGAATGAATACAGAGTGAGCAGTCACACAGCATGTTACTATCCCAAGGTGGACGTACAGTAACACGGCAGTGCTGCACTCAGGAATACTACCTATCTACGGAGCAGTACAGCCTGAAATGGATACGGGATGCACCACAGACAGTACACCCTTTGAGAGAGCAACCAGTGTGTATGATGTAGGCATCCATTGTGGCATAGCAACTACATATAATTTGCATGGACGGCCACCATGGCTATGCAGGATGTCATTGGGCATGGCTACACGCCTAGTATCAGACGTCGGTGCCGAATGTACTGTGTGTCCATGCATGGCGTACTGGGCATGCTCACACACTTAGCATTTGCAAAGTGCAAACATGCATACACATGGAGTGTAATCATGAAAGGGCAGAGTGTGGAACGTACTGTGTGTCCACCTACACAACAGCAAACCGGGCATGCTCACACACTTAGCGGTTGCAAAGGGGAAACATACATGCACACGGGGTATACTCACAGAAGGGCGCAGTGTGCACTGTACTGTGTGTCCATCTACGCAACTGCTTACTGGGCATGCTCACACACTTAGCATTTGCAAAGTGCAAACATGCATACACATGGAGTGTAATCATGAAAGGGCAGAGTGTGGAACGTACTGTGTGTCCACCTACACAACAGCAAACCGGGCATGCTCACACACTTAGCGGTTGCAAAGGGGAAACATACATGCACACGGGGTATACGCACAGAAGGGCGCAGTGTGCACTGTACTGTGTGTCCATCTACGCAACTGCTTACTGGGCATGCTCACACACTTAGCATTTGCTACGTGCCATCCAGCATGCAGACGGAGTGTACACACTGCAGGTCACAGTAAGGTAAACCTGTCCACATGCACAGGGTGGTCACACATGCAGTTACTCGTACACACACAGATGACATCACAGGCATCACGGGTGCAGGTCAAACATGTACACACTGCAGTGAACACTGTAGCTGCCATGCCAGCACCATGTCATCGGTGCAGCAGTAAGCCTCACGGTCCAACAACAGCATGTGACATATGTCCACAGGTCTGTATAGCAGTGTACACCAGTTGTGCAGAGTACACATGTACTAACAATGATCCAACATGTGTGATGTAGTCCACCCATATCTGTATACATGGACAGGTCGGCTCCACACATACCACGGCCCTGACACAGCTGTGACACATGACTGCTGCTGTACCAGAGTGAACCAACGTCCGGATATGTCATACATGTGACTGTCTGGATGTGTGCATGGACTGCACACATGACACATACAAAGCCTGTGATGTACCACATGCATAACACTGGCATACGCGGTGCTACACACACGAATGGAAGGTGGACCCATGTCTGTGGAATGCTCCCACTACAGGGTGTAGCGGTGTTGACTGGGACACATACCCTTGTATTGTTTGCCTGTGACAGCTGTGATACCATACCACAGTCCATGTTTCATGTATGTCAACACACATGTCAAAACGTAGCAATGCATACACACATGGCAACAGGAGACACATGTGACACGTGTACTGTGCATGGAGCAGCCATGCATGAGCAGTGGCCGATGTCCATAACATAGTTGCAACACCCTACCACATGCGTACCCATCATAGGGGCCGTTATATGGTGGCATAGAAACAGCACGTATGGAGGTATGCGTGTACATCATGTGTTTAAACACCTGTCTACATGCATGTGTGCAGGTGGTGGCTCACAGGTGTGTCACACACCATCCTACCCTGCCATGTGCATACAGTATGCTATGTCGCTGTTACATGACAGTGCTGACATAATGCATACCCAGCGGTCAGGTGTCATCGCCTGTATGTCACATGGCAACTGTAACACCTACCACCTACCAAGTGCATATATCGGCACATCTGCCGGATACAGTGTTGGTACACATAATGCACTACATACCGCTGCATGCCTGCACACGTATCATATGGCGGGTGTAGTATTCCCAGCACTGACATGTGTGCATGAATGTGTGCCCATGTATGCCACATATCGGGGGGAATATGTCCCACGTGCTACACATCCCTGTACACCATAGTAGAGATCTGTACATACCTCAGTGTGGGGTGCATGGATTTGGATGGTGCAGTACATGCAACACGTTGTCTCTCCATGTATACATGTGTGGTCACCACAATGTGCATGTGTCGACATGTTTGTATGTCTGCTGCTTGGTGTGAGGGTGTATGCAAATATACTGTTGTGAATGGACACTAACCACACAGGGTGACCATCCTGTACTGGTGCTGCATTGCACAACCCTGTCGATGCCATAGGTGTGAGCCATACTGGCCACCTGTGCAAGTCCGCCCCCTGTGACATGGCATGTGGGTGCATAGTATTGTGAGGGTGCTGACCACACAGGCAGGTGTCCCCATCTGCACACTATGGGGTGTGCATCATAGTGGTGTACACCCCGCGATTGTGACCATATTCCTGTACTGTTACAGGGTCCGACTGCTGCACAGCATGCCCCACAGCTGACAGGTGACACGTGAAGTCAGTGGCCAGCACGCTGTGTACGACACCTGCACCATGTCACCATACCTGTAGTGTGTCCTGCTATGTATGTGACGTCTCTGTCCACTGTAGCCTGTGGCACCAACCACATGCGTCAGGTGCAGTATATGTGCGGACTTGTGTGTCATGTAGGTGTCCAGGCAGGTTGCGGGTACATGTAGTATGCTGCTATTGCCAGATGTGCCTGTGGGTAGTCCACAGCTACACGTGGGGGACCGATAACAGTGCTCCCTGTAGGCACATGCGAGTACACCATAGGAGGGATTCAGGTTATCAGAACCAACATGGTGCTACACATGTAACCATCACACATACCGTGAACACATCACAATGCATGCTGCACCTGCACAACATGGTATGTCTGCTGCATGTTGTCAGTACACAACCCACGCCACATACGCATCTGTCAGTTTTCATACACAACCACTGCAACATACACATCCCACGCTATGCATACACAGGTATCACATACACCTCTCACTATCCTGTCCACCCTGTGCATCAGAATATATTTGCATAACCCTGCACCGATGGTGTGGATGACAGGGATGCGGCAGAGGCTTCATCATATGCACAGGGTGATATGTTAGCCAGGGGCATAGGCTGCACCAATGGATAACATCATGTGTGTGTGTAAGGGCCGGTGAGTTTACTGGGCATGTCTGTGCAGAATGCATGTGGATGTGGTGGAGCCCTACAGTTGTGTCTGCTGTGTGTGGGTATGTGTGTACACAGTTCAGCCATATGTGATGCCTACACGGGTATAATTGACAGCCCCAGACTGTACAGTGCAGGTTGTACAGCTCACTGTGTCCGTCCGCCACGTGACCTGTGCCTGCCTGGGGTTGCACGGGCACTACCAGGTGGAGGTATAGAGTGGCTACTGTCCGATGACACATGTCCGCTGGAACCGTGTCCACGATGGGACCAGCCAGGGCCACGTCCACGTGGCCTGCTGTGTCCTGGTGTGGACAGTGCAGCACCAGCTGCACTGCTACTGCTACCGGCACTATGGGAGTGGGCATGAGAGGTGGCACACGTCGACCTCCACTAGGTGGTGTTGCTGGCCTACGCCCACGTGTCCTACGCCTCACCCCTACCAGGTGTTCCAGCACAGACAGCTCACGCTTGCGGATTGCCATGCCTCGGTCGAGGATTCCAACCATTTCACCTAATCGCCTATCCAGTACATTAGCAATCTGCTGTTGAGCATTCGCCAATGACTGGATGTTGTCATTTAGGGTATGGATTGCAGCCCTCTGCAGCCTCTGCCCTTCTTGGTTCTGCCATTCTGCACGTGCCTGTGCCGCCATTACAGTCTGGAACATGCATCTGGTGATACCAGCTGCTGCGCCCTGTACTGCAGGTGCATGTCTGCCAGAGGTCCTCCTACGAGCAGCACCAGCCACATGCCTGTGTGGCACATCACCAGTCATTACACTGGCAACATGGTGTGTAGTCACACCTTCTGTAGCCACCACACATTCCTGTTCAATGCCAACAGACGCTGACTGTCCTTCCTCTATGGGCAACGGTGATGTGGTATGTGTTGGCATCAGAACCGTGCGGGATGAGGGGACATAGGTGGGATGGTAACCAATGGTGCAGATTCTGCCCCTGACAACCCTGCCTGTACCTCATGCATATGGTCATCACCGCTAGTATCTGTGGGGACACTAACATCAGATGGACCGCAGGAGGGTAACGCACCTACACCACCTGTGAATGCAAAGACATACTGTAAGGTACATTACACACTGACACACACACACACAGACACACACACACAGACACACACACACAGACACACACACAGACACACACACAGACACACACACACACAGACACACCATGCATGTGATATTTCAGATGGCATGCAGCATTCCTGCACTACAGCACAGGGAATGCAGCTCAGACATTAATAGTGTTAGTATGCATACCACCCTGGGGTGCACACTACATCAAGCAGGTGTCATATCAGTAGGCATGCAGTACACACAATCATGGTAGTTTGCATGCATCACCGTGATACACCATGTGGCCACAAACAGGTTAACAGTACACATGGCTGACGTTACCTTGACATGTAATCCGCTGACATGTGCAGTGACATGTATACATGTGTGACACAATGGTGTCCCGCCACATGCACCGCATCATAATGGGCTTCACAGTGCAGTGTTGTGTGTACAGCCTACAGATAGAATGCATGTTTAGCACATATGTATGTGCAGGTGTGGTTAGTGTGAGCCGTGTACATAGCTATACAGTGTGGAGTACTGGCACTGTGCCACTGCATGGCAACATGACGCATGTATGTTGCTGTGCAATGCATAACATGGATGCATTGCATTGCCATGACTGCAACACAGTCATGCTGTTCCACAGCACGTATATGGTAGACATCGGTGACACCTCCGGTGGCTGCAGACAGGCATTCCGGTTGTCCGGTGTAACACATCAAATGTACAGGTGGTCCACTACGGCTATGATTGCACTATGTGTGGACAATGTGCAACGGGGTCTATCCACATCAGGCATACTGTGTGGCAACATGCCTGTGGCTATCACCCATGGCCATGTGTGAACGGGACTTGGACAATTGTGTGTGATGGGCATCTTGTACACATGTCTGTGGTGTCCCATGTGACATACACCCATACATGTCAGAGGTGTCACAATCCACAGGGCTATGCAGACAACAGTGTGGATGTTTGTTATGTCGGGTGTAGGTCATGTGATGGTGTGACAATATTGCAGACAGAACACCACAAGCTTGGGACATGTCGGTGGCATGTCACAATGTGTGCACACAATGTAGGGGCATATGTCACATTGGTGACACCTGTGTGCTGCCCAGATCACTGCTCACTGTGTGGTACTGTGTGCATACCACGAATGTTGTTCCAATGCATACTACATATGCATCCATTGTAGAACACCTTCACCGTGGTATGCATAGCTGACCGCACATATCACATTGACAGGTACTGTGGTTTCATGCTGGTGTATAATAACGGTTGTATCTACTGCACACGGGTGGCATGTGTGTGTCTGGTGGTGCAACCTGTATAACGTGACTGGAACTAAACCCAGGTGTGCATGTTATACCTGGCCACATGGCAAATAACTCTACACTGTAACATGCCTGATACTGACAACAGTCTCACCTGCGACGGACCCATGTCTGTGCGACACGCCAGAGGTACCTGTATAGGGCGACACAACAGTATAAACATTATCCATGACTGTATGACAGCCACAGTTCGCACTGTGCATGTGACATCATGTACCTGTGTGATAGCATATGGTATGCACACGTCTGCATACACAACGTAGCATACTGTAGTATGCGGCTTGTGTGCCCATATACCTGGCATGTGTTGTTACTTTACATGATGTACAGTGACACCTGCAACTACAGTGGATATCATACTCATATGCAGGACTGACTTACCAGGCAGCTCCAGGCTCATTGGTTGGGAGACACCCACCTCCACGATGGCGGCTAGTGTTTCTGCATGCTGTTCCGTGGGTGTCCCCAGACTGGCCAGTAGCTCCTCTGTGTGTGTGAGTGGGGGCTGGGTTGGTGGCCCACCACCTGTTCCACCTTGTTCTCTGGCGATTGCAGTGGCACGCTGTTTTGCATGCCATATGAGGTCCGTGCAGTGTCGGCATACCTGCTGGTAGGTGCGGTTGTTGCCACCCACGTCATTCACCCTCCTGTGTATATCCTGCCACAGGTCATCCCGCTGCTGCGCTTGCTGTGGTGCATGGCTGAACAGCACGTCATAGTTGTCATGGAGCAATGGTATGATTACTTCATCCTCCTGGCAGCTGAAGGCTGGGAGTCGTGAACGTGGCATTATCTGTAAGACATAATGATGGTGACAGGTCACATTCACGCTGATGTACTGGCATACCGCTGAACATACATTGCTATGACATGTACGACATCTGCACAGTAATCTCTGGGACGCATCATGACACTGACACAGCTGATGTGTTGCTGCCACACCTGTCACACCGTTATGCAGTGGATATCATATCATATCTCTGTGTCAACTCATCACACTGTACATACTCCATGTAGATGGTAACTTGCTGTGGACATGTGTACCTGCCTGCACCTGTGTTCTTACCAATCTGCACTTGGCCCGATGTGTCCACAGTACTACTGTTCACCTGGATGCTGTGTATATGTCACATAGCATCACAGACGCAGCCGTTATGGATGTCAGCAGTGGCACTGCACACATACACATGGACACCTGTACATGCATGTGTTTTGCCATATACATCTACTCAGCACTGTACGGGTGTTGGACATCCTGCCACGGCTCGCCTGTATTGCACATGTGATACACATGGGACAATGTGTAATCATATGACATTTGCAGGGATGGTCACACATAGCATGTGCGCCAAGACGTTTTACATGCTGTCACACAGCAATTGTGACACCACAAGGTGCATCAGTGCCACATTACTGATCCAGTCAGTTGATAGTGCATGTGCCATGTGGCCATCGCACCATGTATGACTGTGATGGCACGTGCAGCCGTGATGGACAGGGTTGCATGGTATGGCAGGGTATATCACATATATGGCACAGGGATGTGTCCAGCCTGTGGAATACCAGTATTGGGACGGTGGCTGTCCATTCCATATGTCATTTATATGGGTATATGGACATGTCGCATGTCCATCATCATGGTGTGGACAATGTCCTTCTGCAAGGTAGGCAGCATGCTGCATGGTGGGGTGTGTATGGTGCATGCTGGTATCGCACACCCATGCATAAACATTACCCCTGACAGGTGCTATGTGCTGTAATATTGTTCAACACAGTGCTGTATATGCCCGCACGGTGATATCCCGTGCACATGGATGGTACCCTGACCTGACATGGGTACCTCATATGTCTACATCCAGTGCCTGCTGTCACCACCATGTCGGCGGGTGCACCGCACAGCACCATCCCTTCCACAGTGACCATGGTGTTGAGCACAGCCGAGGTATTCATTTATGGGGACGGGGATGTTCACATAGCGGTGGCAATGCTGGTATCATCCATCAGACCATAAACTTATGACACACACCTCACACACACAGCCCATTCAGTATGTTGTTTGCAACACTGACACAGCTATACTGCTAGGCCAGGTCCATTCCCAGCCGTACATACACAGATGCATAACATGTCTCTCTGTGGCATGGGCTACAATGACGGTGGGGTTCAACACATACCGTGTTCGACTGTAGCTGGCGCTGATGTTCTGTGCACATGTCAACACATTAACCCTGTTCTACTGTAGCCAGCGGTGATGTGCTGTGCACATGTCAATGCTGCACATTGTGTTGATGTCTGTCTGTCAACAGGCCACTGGTGGAACACGCAAGGGTATTTGTAATCAAATATACATGCCGCCCTGTACAGCTGTACTGCTAACATCTCAGGTGCTAATGTGTCATGGACATGCACACCTTACCCGGAAAGGTGATAGTGCATTGCCACCCGTACTCATCACCTCTTGTGGGTTGCTATTATCCAACACCCTATTTGTATTGTATTGTCAAGCTATGCACCTGTGCAGGACATGTGAGCATGTAATGCGCTACTGCGTACCTTTGCACCCATTGCACAACATGTCACACAGGTACACTGGCAGTCATACACTTCACAGCTTGCTGATGGTACGACAGGTGTTGTACACACTTAACACATATCCTGTGGGACATGGTCATATGTACAGGCATGTCCAACCGTCACATACCAGTGCTACCCCTATATGACGGATATGTCGTACATGTGGCAATACAGCAACTGTCACATGTACTCGTGCAATGCCCCCTACCACCGTACAGCGGTACTGCCTGTGGGAGATGTGCTTCTGCATCCATGCTGTGCCCATAGCTGTCAGTTGTACATCATTACGTGCAACGTACCTCATTTGGTGTTCTAACGGGTGCATGTTCATCACGGCACCACATTGGAAGGGTCTGTCACACAGTCATTGTTGTACATGGTTTACATGCCAGCCATGGCTTACTAGATGGGAATCATTGTAATTCATTGGGATATCATATTTATACATTGGAGCAGCGTATTCCAGCCATCATATACCCTTCCTAGATGACACTGTTAGGCAGCCAGTAGTAGGTGTTCTACGATCTGCACATTAGTCACACAGTACGAGGGCTACTGTTACCCATTCTGGGGACAGGGTGCTGACAGCTGTGGATGGGGGTGATGCTGTCGACAACCATGACTGCACCTGACGGTCACGTCTGGATGGGTAACATTCACAACACACACCGACCATCACGTAGTAACACATCATCTACAACAATGGACATTCCTGCAAGAACAATGTATGCAATATGTCTGTATGACCACTGTAGGCACCACTGGTGGCCCCCAGCATGGCAGCCAACATCAGTGTATATCCCACAGACTCATGGGTTACACCATTCACAACACACCAGTCACGGATGACGCTGTTGTGAATCACACTGCAGTTCCACACATCATGTTACACAAGGCATCATGCACTGAGATGTTGCGGACGGGTGAACACCTCTGAAACTCAACATACGCACACATGACACATCACCTGGTACAATATATCTCTCATACATCATGTTATTGTGACTGCCCTGTGATGGCAATACACAGACTACGTGTACTGGGACATGCAATGGCTCACCGGTGTTATAGCCCTCTGGGTGTGTGTCTAGCCATGGTGTACAGTCGGCAGTGGTCTGGACACGGGACACTGTACATTGACCTACTGTGTCACTGCAACAGTTGCCTATGCTCCTACTGTTATTGTACAGGCATGTGGTATCTGACCGCTATGACAGTCCAGGTCAAACACAATGCTGTGGCACTCATGACCTGCAGCCATCGGCCTGGGGTGTAGAGCACACATGTACATCATCACATGCTATACTGCCTCTCTGGCAGTTTCACATAACTGTCACCGGCAGGGCTGTAACTGGCAGGCACGGCATGGGGTCATGTGGAACAATGCTTGCATCTTCCACTGTGATGCACACAAGCAGGGCACACACACTATTGCACCACTCACATATCTCTGCGGTGACTGGGACCTGCCTCCATGCTCTGCGCAGCACACCTGCGATTACGGATTGTACACGGACCATACCTTCCAGGCACATACCTGGACCGGAACACCCACAGATGAGGGGTTCACACATCACACAGTGTTTTGCACACATCCTGGATAGTTGCTTAACACAATGCATCATAGGTGCTCCATGTGCAGATAACCGTGTTTGTGACCGCTATACACATTGTAACATGCGACAGAGTCGACAGTGTACACCACAGGTTACATACCGTCTGTGTTGTTATAGTGTACATTGGGCCTCAGACAGCTACCACTGCTGTGTGCTGACAGTAACCCACACTTCCCTGGGATAGACACCCATGTACCTACACATGCTTGAGTCATGCACTCCGCTCAGCTGGGTGAAACAATACACAGCACATACCATACCTACACTACCCTTAGCATGAACACTACCTCCATGTGACTGGTGTGACACACCTGGGTTATCCGGTCTGTGGTGGATTCAACACATATGCTACACGGCCTTGCTAGCCACACCCTGGAAACACACCCATCACAGCATGCACGGAACATGTGTACTACAACAACTACTACGGACGTCTGCTGACAGCAGTTGTTAACATCATGACACCCAAGCAGATGGACACTGCACATACATATGCTGACACATACCACAGTGTGCTGCAGTAGCATGTACACAATTGCAGGAATCATGCTATTCCACACAGAGACATGGCGGTACTGACCAGTTCACAGACGCCACTGTGGTGGTCATGTTCCATGCACATATGATGTACAACCACATGTACAGGCTGTTGCACAGTGGTGTACATTCACATGTGTGGGGTGCATCACTTTTCAGCCATGGTGGGTCCCCGAGGTCCATCATCACATACCCAAGGCTAGCTACCTAAACATGACTGCCACATTGCAGTGTGGGGCCTCAGGCATTGTGGTGGTATGTCAGTATTCTTTGGCAACATCCACATCTGATGTCACATACAATAGTCACCCAAGCATTGCAGACCGAGCTAATGTTGGCAACGTGCCAGGCGATGGCGTACTTACCGACAATACACCCTCTCACTCACTACAGGGTCGCAATCCGTACATGGCCATCGTAGTGTCCCTGTGGTCACATACACAGTACTGACATGCACACAATATGTCCTGGGACACTGGCCCAATGTCACCTTCCAATGTCCCTGGCTGTAATGTCCCACCAACCTGTTCGGTATATGTCTCCGCACCAGGCCACTATATTCACTGCTAGCCTTTTGTCGGACATTGTGGACCCTGACTGCCACACAGCGGCATTTATCGCACTACACACGGGTGGCACTGCATTGCACGAGTGGGACTATAGTCATACACCCATGACTGAACCATTCTGCATGGCAATGGGGCACATCCTCAGGAACGTGATTCCCACACACATTGATGGCCTCCAGTCCTTTCCTAGCACCTGTGTTGGGCTTGTGTATGCCACAGCAAGGCACATACACATGCTGGCCACCTGTCATACAGTTGCATGGGCAGTTGAGGATGGTACGGAGGCCGACACATCATACGTTGTCCTCACATTGCCTTTCAGCAACATTCCACATTCTGGTATTGACAACATACACATCCACCTGCACATCATACCCTGTGTCTCAGGATGTTATGCTATGTGGCTCATGGACTGTACACACAGTGGTGCCAGCATACCATAGTACCTACTACATGTCAGGTACATATTGCATTACACAGTCCTCAGTCATAGGGCCACTCATGTTCACTATATGCTTACATACGGAACATGCTGTCACAGAGTACTGTCCATGCCTAGATTTCCCACACCTACATACCAAGCGCCATTATTGCTCCACCAGCTCATACCAATACCAAACATATGGGTGTCAGTGTGGCGGATACTTCATATGCGTATCATGGCATCAGGATGCATGACACATGGTGCATGCACATCACCTTTGCATACCAACATTCACCCACTGACTATCACATGGATAGTGGTCCCATACATACATATCACATTGTACATGGTTGCAGTACACACATATGCCACACACAGTCCTGTGGTTACCGTATTCCACTGTGGCATGGATATCCTTCTGCAAGGCCACACCTATCTGTACTGTGTGTGATGCTGGTACATAGGTAGCCATTGTACCTGTGAACTACACACATCTACACACAGTCAAGGGTACAATAACACATTTATGGTGTACCTTCAACAACAGCTACAGCTTTACATGGCACAACATTGACATGCCATGATGTTTACTGGGCTCAGACAGTTTACATATGCGGCTGACATATGGACAACACATCTGTACACATCTGCATACCACATACTCAGGGGTGTCTTCTGCTCTGACACGGCCCATGTCCTCCACATTAGTGATGCATATTTATTTTATTTTTATTTTATTTTTATTTTACATTTGTTGACCGGGCTAGTCTAGCTGGATAGATGTCCATTTTCAGTAGAGGCCCGGGGAGAAAAGCTCCACACACAAAGGAAAAAAGCCCAATAGAACAAAGTAAACATCTTTGTAACAAATGACTAAGATAGAAGAATGTCCAAAAAGGACAGGTTACATAAAGACTACAGTAGGCAGAGAAAAATACAAATATATATATATATATATATATATATATATATATATATATATATATATATATAAAACTATACTCCTCATACATGCCATCTGCAGTGGGCAGTGTGAAAGGAATGCTCCTGGATATGTGCACACACGCCACACTGCATGGGCTGGGCTTCTGTGTTACTTCCACGAACACAACACACACCATGCTGTGGAACATAGGTCCTGTGTACATCCCACAGGGACACACGGTAGCACTGTTCATGTGATACCTCCCTTGCTGTTTGAGTGACACGTAGTCCTGGTACCACCACAGCAGCGGTACTGTGTAGTGGTGCAGTTGACACCTGCCTCTGCTGTTCACAGGACACTACCATGGAGAGGTGACACTACTGTGTACACTGCCCATGTGCTTACACGTGGACCTGCCAGACTGCATTGTTGCCCACTGTGCACCTGTGCAGCTACTACAAGTCCTTTGGGCATGGTTACTTGGTGTCCCTTCCATTTAGACTAGCTATCATGCTACTACTCTGTCCCATACCTACAGGCCATATGTATCCTGTTATTGTACATTCAATAGGCGATACCTGTGTTATGTATGATATGCCTGTGATACTGTGTATGATATCTGTCATATCTACCTAGACAACTTTACATTACACATATTTCACATAGTATCCTCTAATGCAGGGCATACTTGCACATCGGCCACACCTTACATATGACATCAACGGTATATGCTCATACACATGCGTGCTGTGACAGTATACATACATGTACTATCCCCTGCTATGGCGCTTCCTTGTTGGACATCCACTGCCAGCAACAGCGTGTGGTATGGCATTGTTCTCTTTAATGCCCTCCTGTGGCATCCCTTGTGGTGTCTCTGCTGTGTACATGATGTCCCACTGCTGTACACACGGTGTCTACAAGCGTTGGTATGCTCAGCAAGATATCACTACATAACTACCTTTCACCACTTTCTGCATTACGGACAAGTGTAATTAATTACAACCACCATTCACATACAGTACAGCTTATTAATACAGATCATGCGTTACACAACCTTACATATCATGTGTTCTACATACCTTGTTGGTGTGTCGTTCCGTGTATCGTGTATCGTTTTTCCGTTTCCTTTCGTTTTCAGTAGTACAATGCTGTTTCGGTATGAGCATACGGTTTGAATATCCTGAGAGTCATCCTTATATACGTCGATACCTGCAACATGTGGATTCATCCCACCAATTGCTGTTCCTCAGTGAGTAATTATGTGCATATCACCTGTGCATCTACTCCATTCGGAAATTACACGTCGATACAGGGGTATAATTGGAGTCTCCACCTGGGCGTTGGCTATTTGCCCTACCTTCGTGGAGATGGTCTGTATTGTGTTATGTTATGTGTAACTGCAACTGCTATGCATAGCGAAATGTATATTTTGAAGTCATGTCACCCGTGGATTGTGTGTGACAGGTGTAGTATTTGGTTCGACGTGGGTGTACCTGTCCTGCTGACGAATGATAACAGGGTATTGCATTCAGAACTGTAACATGGCTGTTGTATTCCTTTATACAATGCATGCAAGTATGCATCCCCCTTTAATTGTGTCTCCCACGCGATATGTTGTGGTTATGCAGATGTCATTGACTGACTGTATGTTTGTGCTGCTATTACGGTTTGTATTCCTTTAATATCTACGGTGGGGGATATCGGTGGTTGTACATGATGGATACGGGTTGTGGGCCTTGCATCTCTACATGGACAGTATAGTTGTCTGTGTGCTCCATCCCTACTTGGAGAGGTAACAGTTAATAGTCTTTTGTTATGGGAGTGTGGGTTGGGCTGTTGTTAATTGGTTCCGATATCGTCTGCACATGGCCTTGCTGCATGTATACCCCTGTAACTTCTGTGGTATATCAGCAGCTATGTGTACGTGAGTAATTACGTGCATATCACCTGTGCATCTACTCTATTCGGTAATTACGCATCGATACTGGGGTATAATTGGATTCTCCGCCTGGGCATTGGATATTTGCCCTACCTTCATGGAGATGGTCTGTATTGTCTTATGTTATGTGTAACTGCATCTGCTATGCATAGGGACAAGTATATTCTGCATTCAAGTCACCCGTGGATTGTGTGTGACAGGTGTAGTATTTGGTTCGGCATGTGGGTGTACCTGTCCTGCCGACGAATGATAACGGAGTATTGCATTCCAAACTGTAACATGGCTATTGTTTGCATTTATACAACGCATGCAATTATGCATCCACCTTTAATTGTTTCTCCCACGCGATATGTTGTGGTTATGCAGATGTCATTGACTGACTGTATGTTTGTGCTGCTATTACGGTTTGTATTCCTTTATTATCTACAGTGGGGGATATCGGTGGTTGTATGTCATGGATACGGTTTGTGGGCCTTGCATCTCTACATAACCAGTATAGTTGTCTGTGTGCTCCATCCCTACTTGGAGAGTTAACAGTTAATAGTCTTTTGTTATGGGATTGTAGGTTGGGCTGTTGTCATGTGGTGTCGGTATCGCCTGCAGGTGAGCTTGATGCATGTATACCTCCGTAACATCTGTGGTATATCAGCGGTTATGTGTACATGACAACTATCCCTTGTCAGTCTGTCCCAGATATTTGCAGTCATTGTGGTCCTGTTGTTGGGATAGCCTGTTTGCCAGTGGTTGCCACATATTCAGATGGGAATTGATTGTTTGACACTTGTAGAACACACAGCGGTGTTTACGGGCCAACACGTGGCCACGGTCAGTACTGGGGTAGCACATACATATTTCCGCGATACATACCTATTGCTGTGTGGCTTTGCCAACGTATCATATTGCATGTAACATATCAGTGTCGTACATGCAGGCATGACTATTACATACGTCCTTTCCATTTCTTATGGGGAATATTCCTGTGCTACCATCTGGGACATATTCACTTTGTATCTTTCTATGTCACGACACACCTAGCCAGGGTGGGGCTGTCACTACTACTGTGGGACTAGTAGTGAACATATGCCTGAGGCTAGTTTACCATATGCCTACACCTAATATTCTGCTCTGCCTCTAACTTGGCACCAACATACACATGTTGCAGACACACACACATTACAGTCACACAGCGATGCACACTGCACCCTCAGTGCACACGTACACATACTATGGCACTCACGGGGATGGTTGCACACAGTACCTACATGGACCATAACACCGGTGGCGGTGTCTACCTCTCCCTTCATATCATCATACTATTACACGCACATGTACTGTTACAGTACTGTGTTCTGGCGGTCTTTCAGCCTCGCGGTTATGCATATCGGTATGTTACACGTTCCATGGTTGGCGGTATCCTCTTATTTTGAACCTCCCGGATGTTCAGATTGTCGTTGCATTATGTATACTATGTACAGATATCGCAGGATACCTCTCAGTCACCTTATATCCCTCTAATTCCCTGTCTTATCTGTATTATATATATGTATATGTGTACATATTTATCTATATATATATATATATATATATATATATATTTATATTTATATATATATATATATGCATATATACATATATATATATATATATATATATATGCGACCGTGGCAGGCACACAGCAACGCCATATGCTGTAGGACTAACATACTGTTCAGGTGTTGGCGTCACATGTTCCACTGGCTGTTGGGTTTACAGTGTTTGGGGGCTGCCTATGTTGGAGTCACACATAAGGCCACCCATACATTACACTTTACAGGTGGTCATGTTTGTGTGCCGTCCATTTCACTGTGTGTGCAGGTGGGGAGGTGTCAGTCCATGGGGCCTACGCTGTCAGAGTATGTGCTATACGTTCCCTCTTTGCCAAGGCATAGGCATATTTGGTACGCCTCTGTCTGCCTACTGGGGCTGGCACAGTGTGTTCCTGGTCCGGAACCCTCTGAGCCTGGACTGGCCTTGGCAATTGTGGTGGGCTTTGTGGCCCTTCACCATTATGTCCCTGCAGCAGCTGCTTCCGCAGGATCATATTATGTAACATGGCACATACTATGAATATGTGGGCACATGTGCCTGGAGAGTACTGCAAGGCTCCACCAGATGTATCCAAGCACCGGAACCGTGATTTCAGCATCCCGAACACACGCTCTATGATTATTCTAGTTTGTGCGTGTGCCTCATTATGGCGTTCTTGCATGTGTGTGTGTGCATTTCTGATGGGAGTCATCATCCACGGCTCCAGTGCATAGCCAGCATCCCCCACGAGATGGCCTTGTGGGATGTCCCCCCTGACAAATACCTGGTACAGCTGTGAGGCATGCCAGATATGGGAGTCGTGGTAACTTCCAGGGCTGCCAGCACACACATCCATGATAATGCCCTGGGCATTGCACACGACCTGGCAATTGATGGAGTGGAATCCCTTGCGGTTTATGTAGCGTCTACCCTGCTCACCAGGTGGTGACTTGATTTGTATGTGCGTACAGTCTATCCCACCCAGTACCTTTGGGTATTGTGCCACACGGTGGAAGTGGCGCATATTGCTAGCCAACTCCTCCTGAGATCTGGGGAAGTATATATGCTCATTGGCATGTGGTAACATGGCATCCAGGAACTGGTAGTACCCTGGATGCTGATGCCTGTGAGATGCCCATTATATCTCCAGTTGGCCTTTGAAAGGTACCTGTGGCCAGTATTCGCAAGCTTACACATACCTTTGTGTCCACTGGAATGGGTTCCCCTCTGTTGTTTCTTGTTCTCAGGCGTGGCCGGCACAGCTCCACTGTTTGCTGTAACATGTCCCTGTCCACCCTGTAATGCTCCACTATCTCCTGGTCATGTAGCCCCTGGTAGGTTACCCTTGGTCTGAACACTCTCCTCCTCCTCCGAGGCCTGCGGTGGTTGTCGGCATCCTCCTCCACAACACCGTCTGTCTCTAACACATGCTGATGGATCACAGCTACGGCAGCACCCAACATGTACATTTTAAAAGTTCCCCATGTGTTTACACCTATGGTGCGGCGTTTGGGAATACACGGTTGTGTGTTGTGTGCATTCACACTTTATACTATTGTGCTGTGCACACCGATGATGTCATAGGGTGTGTTTGTACGGCCGTATCTAAGGGTTATCTTCCGTGTTTTACTGATGGAACTACAACAGTGTTGCCTTTGGTGTTGCATTACTCTTGCCTGCCATGGATTACCTTTCGACCTTCCCTTACTATTTCTGCACGTTGCACCTACCATTTTCTGGCATGCATCCTGCAGAGCACTGTCATTTCTACTTTCATGGACATGGCATATCATGCATTTTGTGTGCTACTGCCATTGTGCTGCCTGTCTGCTTTGCTCTGCTGTGTCAGGTCTTCTATCTTGGCAGTCTGCTACCTCCCCTACTTTCTTTGCATTCATATGCCTCCCCTATCCCATTTTTCAGGTTTCTGCATGCAGAGTTGTCAGCTACCGCCGATTGGCCTTCGTGGGTTGATTAGTGTTGATTGCTCATTAGTACTCCAATTACACTTCTTCTGCATTTCCTTATATTCTTCACATCACCTTCCTGTTTCCGATATTGTTTGCGGGGCGTGCGTCACATGACTAGGTTCCGGGAACGTTGACATCCTCGTACACATGCACTTTTGCGCATTGTGTGCTCTCAGCTAAACTATTACCCCACACCCCGGTCCTGCAGCTTTGATTTGCAATGTACAGCCCAGGTTTGCTGTGCTCCAATGTGCTTACTGCTACGGTGGCACACCCCTCTGCAGATGTCATGTATTCCCTCTGAGCCACTCCTCGGTGTATTACTGCTGCACCGTTTGGTACAACCTTACTCCGGCGGGGAATTTGCGATTCAGTATTATCTGCCTCATTTGCATGGCATTGACTACTAATTCATAGTTACCACGCTGAAGACTGCCGCGAGTCCTTGGCAACCCTTGCACCGTGGTTGTGGCGTTCCATGCATACCATGGTGTATTATGCTGTGGACCTGATGTCTATTACGATGCTGTTTTATAACATTGTTATATTATTTCATTATGTTGCACCTTCCACACACATGTCCTGCGGTTCTGATGTGAGTTACTGTGGACATGCCATTTAAGTTGTTATTTACGTGTTGTGCATGTTTTCTTTTGCCATTGTCTGTGTATTTCGCCATTGGCATATGTTAACAGTGTGATACCTGGGTCTGACACTCTTCCGTTACTCCAATGTTATGTTTGGGAAAATGTAAACCGTTTTTTTTTTTTGTTTACATTGCCGTATGCTTATGCTATGCCTGCACCACTTCGTGAATCACTATATGCCTTCATTTGCATGGTGACACACCGCACATAGGGTGTTTAGCATACCTACACCGGGGGCTGCGCAGATCTGGCGCACGCCGGTAGTGCACATGGAATTGGATCGTACCTGAATCGCTCGGCGGCCATATTTAGCGTTGTAATGCCTACGCTATGCGTGCGCCTGGCACAAGGTTCATGAATCCAGGGGAGTGTGTTTTAGTGTCCTCGCTGCTTCCTTTTTGTTGTTTTTCCAGTTTTTCATTTTTGGAAATGCTACAGATATGTGATATGAAAATCACATTCTATACATATGCAAGTATAGTTTTGAAATACTTAAGCAAATGATTTTCATTATGCATCATGGGTAATATGATATCAAAACATACCAGCATCCAAAACTGAACTGAATAAATGCGTCACAGCTGCACAGTATGCTATGTCAAGCATCATCATGGTCTTGCCTAGGCCATGCTGTTTGTATATAACAGTCATATAAAAATGTTGCTCTCGATTCATGTATTTGTCAATGAACCAAGAATATTACACTGACATATGTAGGGGCAATAGTGAAAAGGGCATGATCATATTTATCCTAAATTCAACCTGTCAGTTTCTGCAAATAGTCCAGCTGCAACACTGCAATACACCAATAAAAACATATAATTAAATACTTAAATGCAAAGTAAAGAGTACTATTGCCCCACTAACAAACCACAAAGAAAGGCTGCTGTATGATACAGTAACATGCATTTATTTATTTAAGGCAGTGTTCTAACAAACAGACTTCTACACTTTAAACACTGCTGCAAAAAGAATGGAACTGAAGCAATACATCCATTCCAATATCAACGATACTATGAGACAGTTAACAACCATTCAATACATGAGTGAAAAAGGTATGCACACAATAAACTAAGCTGTGAAACACTACCATACAAAGTCGTTGTTCACTGTATGCCACTCATAAAGTAGAAACAGTAAAGCACTGTTGTATACTACTATCAGCAAACACAAATAACTGATATAAAAAGTATTAGCAGTTAAAACTTTGCCCAAGTATAACACAGTTCACCATGATTTGGTTGCGACAGCAAACACCATCTAACCTGAAAAGAAGCCATTAACATTGGAATGATATTTACAAATGCAGTTTTGCACAAATGAGTTTGCTTAGCAAAAGATATGCACAGTACAATAACAATTAGAAGATATACCTTATGGATGCATTATGGGAATCTTGCCAGCTAATTTGCTTGCACAGATGCCATCTGAATAACATTCTCATACTGGAAATGGATACATGTTAATGATCCTACAGGGGAGAAATAAGGCAAAAGATAACATATACCTCTCCCCTTCACTGCTCCTCCAGTCTGTACATGTGCCCAATGCACAAAACATAACTGTGAGCTCTTTATACAGCATCGGCCTGAATAAAAAGAGAAAAAATATTAATTTCCAACAGTGATTCTATGAATGAGGTTAAAAGTCATTTAATGTTACATTAACTCAGTTCATTAACTAGATTCAAGCCTATATCATTAACCTACGTTCATACCAAAGCCCAGAAGCCTATCTGTCTAGCTACTTGTTCTGTACTTTGTTGGAAGGAGTTAGCAGAATTCAATGTGTCCCTGTTTACACATGCATAATGATATACAAGCTGACTTTTGGATAAAACGTGAGACAAGCCCAGTGTAATATCTGAAGAAAGATGTAATCAGCATTGTGCACATCTGACATTAATATTAAGCAAGTTAAGTTTGATATGCACATTAAGATTGGGAGGATGAGTTTTACAGTTTTAGAATATATCTCCCAAGTAATGAATGACATTTGTAAGTACTGTCACATAGCATACAGCACATAAAGGATACACTCTGAAGAAGTGAACAATTGTATAAACACATATAAAAATAGTAATACTACCATATATGTAGACTGTGTACAAAGTTGGATGTTCTGACATATGTACAAAGAAATTATGTACATCAAATATAAACATGCACAAATTTATGTTCTGTGCATATGTCAGCGATGACTTGGCTATATACATTTGTACAGAATTGTAAATGTTTATTAAACTAATGATGTCTGTATGTACATCTATACCCATACGTATATACATACATTTCAGATACATAAAACAGAGACAGAGAAGGATGTGTGTGAATATGTACATGCCTGGCATGTAATAAAAATAAATGCCATATGCTGACCTCTACTGTTTGTCAGATTTTGGCCTCAATCAACATCAGGCAATCCCCATCATCCTATAAATTATAGACATGGGCCAAAAACATCCCTATCTGCACAATAAGTTGATAAGGTAACCCGACACAGAATATTATTATTTATTTTATTTACTTGACATTATTTTACTGGTTTGACTGGGTCATAAAGTACCCATTTTCAGCAGAGGCCAGGGAGAAAAGCTCCAGATACATCACTGGATTATAGCAAGTGCAAAGACTCAACAAACTTTGTAGTATTACAACATTCAATCACAAATTACATATATTGGATACAATATCTTAGGGGAAGCATGACATTCATGATATGGAAAGATTAATAGCAGAATATTCAAAAGGGCAGAGAAATGACATATTTGAAGTGTGCTAATTGCTAGGATACCAGATTGTGACTGAGTTGGTGAGAGAATTAGGGAGTAAGGTAAGAAGAAGGCAGGATGAGTTAGTGGAGGTAGAGACAGATAGAGGAAAGGTAAAAAGTAAGATATATAGGTAGTAAGGGAATTGAAAGTAGGGAGTTAGAGAGGGGTGTAGGTATGCTTCATCCTGGACTATTACAGAAGCAGAAACATGATTTGGATAGGTATTCTTTTAAGGGACATTTGAAGGAATGCATATTTGTAGTAATTTTGATGGTTAAGGGAAAGATGTTCCATAATTTTGCAACAGAGCAGGAGTAGAAGCTACAAGGGGATCCAGTATCTGTCTATCTGGGATGACATGATTGCCAGACCTCGATGCTTTGCCAGAGATAGCCTGCATCTATCACCCCTGGGCTTCAGGATACTGGCCAAGGCTCTTGCCACCCCTATAGTGCCTTTTTTAGGTGGTGTTCCAAAGACCAAATTACCACTGTAACAGCTACAAACAAATGCAATCTGAGGGTCATGCTACTCAATGCTAGAAGTCTAAATCTCAAAATGCACTCACTCAAAGCACTCCTTAAAATGGAGAACATTGACATTAGTGCCATAACAGAGACCTGGTTCAAGGCAGCAGAAAGCACACCTGCAGTACTAGGCTATAACTCATTCCACAACTTTCGGCCCCAGAACTTGGGCTGAAGCGCCAAAGGCAGTGGTATTTCTATATTCATAGGTTCATAGATTCATAGGTAGGTACTAGGCTATCTACCCGAAGGCATTTATAAGCCTAGCCGGAATGTGTTGGCTTTCGCCACCGCCTTAGATTAGTTCCCTGTGCCTCTGTCCAGCAGAGCCATTGAAGTGATCCCTGGGGTAAACTTTCTGTTTCCCATCCACTCGTCAAGGTTTCTCCTGAAGAGGGTTAGTGAAGAGCTCTGCCTAATGCAGATTGGAATTTTGTTCCAGAGCATGGGAAGTCTCTGGGACAGGAATCTATCCCTCCAGCACGTCCTATTTATTGTTGTGGTGAGGTTTAGATCCCTGGAGCGTGTGGCTCGAGGGGATATGGTTTTCTTTAGGTGGAGCATGTCCATCAATTCTGGGTTGGACATGGCCTTGTTTGTCAGGCAGAGATCACCTCTGAGTAGGCAGTATGCAACCGAGTACAGCTGGAGTTTCTTCAGTCGAGCTGCATAGGGCATCTGCTTGAGGCCAGTGATCCTCTTGGTGAGGAACTTCTGTGGTCTTTCCAGTTGTTGCAGGTGTCTTGTAAGGTACATCCCAAATGGGGCACTGTACTCTATGATGGGTCTGATGAGTAATGCGTAGAGGGGCCCAATGACCTATTTCGATCTGGATGCAAACCCTTTTGTGATTAGGTGGGCCACATAGAAGGATTTTCTAACCATTTTGGCAATGTGATTATCAAAGGAGAGGTTACTATCTACTTGGGTCCCCAGATCCCTTATTACATCTTCCGTATTTAGGGGGCTACCACCTATGTGGTAGTTTGTGGGTACTTTGTTTTTTCCAAAGGGGATGACTATGCACTTTTTGGCATTTAGCTTGAGGCCATGGTTTTGACACCAGGTATCTGTCTCAGTGAGACCCTTTTGGAGGATGTCTGTGTCAGCCGGAGAGTCAATTATAGCCCCCAGTTTGCAGTCGTCTGAGAACATGGTCAGCCATCGTCCTCCTGTGCTTGCCTGTACCTCTGAGAAGTATATGCTGAACAGGAGGGGTCCTAGGACTTAGCCCTGGGGAACGCCACTTTTAACAGGGTTTAGAGTCAGACCCAGCTCCTGCAACTCTTACCATGTGGGTTCTGTCCATGAGCCAGTTGGCAACCCATCTCATGATCTAGGGGTTTATGTTC
Source organism: Protopterus annectens (assembly GCF_019279795.1). Lineage (NCBI taxonomy): Eukaryota > Metazoa > Chordata > Ceratodontiformes > Protopteridae > Protopterus > Protopterus annectens. Next base: position 1,212,148,286 of record NC_056728.1, read on the forward strand.
AGGCTGGTGAGCTTGTCTATAATACCTGAGTGGAGAATGGTGTTGAAGGCCTTTGTGAGGTCTAGGTAGGCTGTGTGGACCACCTTTCCCTCATCTATAGCCTTGGTAATTGTCTCAAAGAAGTCCACAAGGTTTAGGAGGCATGATCTACCCTTAACAAAGCCGAACTGGGTAGGGTCCAGTGTTTGGAGGTTTCCAGTGTCTCTGTTAATGAGATCCATGATGATGCGCTCCATAGCTTTGCAGACCAAGCTAGTCAGGCTTATAGGGCGATAGTTCCTGGGGTCCATTGTGACTCCACCTTTGTGGAGTGGAATAACCATTGCTGTGCACCTAGCCTGTGGAGAGGCTGAGTTTAAACAGTGTGTTTAGGTGAGGGGTTAGTTCATCTCATAAAGGAATTGCATACCTCCAGACTGGTAGCCCAACATAACGCATTTGAGATACTTCAGGTGCAGTTAACACTGGGTAAGATAGCAATTCAGGTTATAGCCTGCTATAGGTCCCCAACCATGTCCCAATACTCACACTCCACGTTCCTAAGCACGCTGGAGAATATTAAGGTCCAACCTAACACTCTCATACTGGGCGACTTCAACTACCCCTCCATTAACTGGGAAAACTACTCATGTGCCAATACTCTACAACAGAAGGAGGAAACTGATGCAGAATAAGGTGAAGTCCCAAGACTGGAAAAACTCCCTTATCAGCCTCAACAAAAAGTTGAGATCCTTCATCAAATCCTTTAAAGCTAGCTATAAAAACAGAGTTGAAGCAGATAGTAAAGACAACCACAAGGCCTTCTATAGTTATGTAAAGAATCTCCACAGCAATACCCAGATTTGATCTGAGCTACTGCACAATGGTACCTCCTATACTGAGCCAACAGATATTGCCAATATAGTGGCCAACAGATTCAGTGCCAACCTTACCCCTCTCTCCCACCCCAATGGACCAGTCGGCAGATTGTCAGGCACCCAGTATTACTGCTGCATAAGTTAAAATAGCACTGTCCAAGGCCAAGAGTACAGCTTCTATGGGACCTGACAATATCCCTGGCTGTGTTCTACATAAACTGCAGAGTGAACTGGCACCTCACCTGTGTGCCCTGTTGAATCACAGAGTCACTTCAGGCTTTGTCCCTACCAAATTGTGCACTGCTACAATAATTCCTCTCCACAAAGGAGGAGCAACTACAGATCCTGGGAATTATCGACCCATTAGCCTGATGAGTCTGATATGCAAAGCTATGGAACACATCATCATGAACCTAATAAACAAAGATATAGGGAATCTCCAAACTCTGGATCCCAAACAGTTCAGTTTTGTGAAGTGTAGATCATGCCTGCTCAACTTCTCAACTTATTTGAGTCAGTCACCAGAGCTGTGGATGAAGGCAAGGTGGTTCATACAGCCTACCTTGATCTGGCCAAGGTCTTTGATAGTATTCCCCACTCAGGAATCATAGACAAACTCACTAAGCTAGGCATCAACCCCTATATCACTAGGTAGGTTGTAAACTGGCTCACAAATAGAACCCACAGTGTGAAAATAGCTGACTCCAGGTCAGATTGCCGACGTAAGAGTGGAGTCCCACAGAGTTCGGTCCTGGGTCCTCTCCTGTTTGGTATCTACTTCTCTGAAGTTCAGGCCAACACGAAGGGACTCTGGCTGACAAAGTTCGCAGACAGTTGCGAGTTAGGAGCTATTATTAACTCCCCAAGTGATGTTGACATCCTACAGAAAAGACTCACTGAAACCAATGACTGGTGTCAGAACCATGGCCTTAAGCTCAATGCCAAAAAATGCGTAGTATCCCCTTTGGGAAAAAACAAGTTTCCATGAATTACCACATCAATGGTAATCCACTGAACACAGAAGGCATTATAAGAGATCTGGGAACACAGGTTGACAGCAACCTCTATTCTGACCACCACATTGCCACTGTGGTCAGAAAGTCTTTCTATGTGGCACATCTCATTACTAAGGGATTTGCATTCAGGAAGAAAGAGGTCATTGTCTCCCTCTACTCTTCCCTTATTAGGCCAATCATTGAGTACAATGCCACATTTGACATGTACCTCACTAAACACCTGCAACAACTGGAGAGGATGCAAAAGTACCTCACAAAGAGGATCCTAGTCCTTAAACATTTGTCCTATATGGACAGACTCAAAAAACTCCAACTATTCTCTGTCTCATATCTGCTTGACTTACAAAGCCATGTCTGACCCAGTTCTGTTAGAAATGCTACATCTAAAGAAATCCTAATCCCTCCAGACCACACACTCCAGAGACCTCACCCTCATTAACACAATCAACAGGACATGCTGGAGGGACAGGTTCATAACCCAGAGACTGCCCATGGTATGGAACAGACTTCCCATACATGTCAAACAGACCACCTCACTGGCCTCTTCAAGAGAAATCTTGATGAGTGGATGGGAAACAGAAAATTCACCCCAGGGATCACTCCAGTGGCTTTACTCAACAGAGGCACTGGGAACTAAGGGCGGGTGGCACGATGCCAGGGTAATCCTATGGGCTAGGCTTGTAAAGGCTCCAGGGCCATTAGCCTAGTACACACCTATGAACCTATACCTGGACTGTTTTGGGTATGTGGGTTAAGAGAAGGTGTTTGTGTGTAGATTTAAGATGTCTATTCACTTACATTAGTTGCAAGTAAAGAAACAAGCCTAAATCTCTAGGAAATATATACTTTATATTACAAGAATTAAATGCCTGATGTGGGATTTAACCTACAAACACAAAATATGTTGGACTGTAGTTATTTACATTTCATATAGTGTTAACCCTACAGCTATACTGCAGTCAAGGAAACACATATCAAGATTTGGTGTATACCAAGTGTGATTACAGCATACACTGAAATGGAATGCACAGTGCCCTGCAATGTTCCCATATTATTCTACACAGAAAAATATTGATGTATGTTAATAACAATGAAGCAATATATAATCGTGAACATACATATTTTGATTTCAATATAAGTTAAAATGGAATCATAGGGATATCCATGCTAACTATGAAAATGGTATGAAACTACCTTGAAATATTGTGGATAACAAAGAAATGTGGAATCATTTATGACATAAAAATCATGCATTACAACGCAGAAATTAACTCACATATGTTTTGATTAACAAATGTCACAGCGTTTGACAAACTACAAAATGGGTATGACAGGACTTAAAAGACAACCGTGAGATTCAAAGCTAAAACTACGAAGCAGGTCAGATTGGAATTACTGACAGAGAATAAAACTGCCAAGCCATGTGCTATCCCACAGTGCAGGGATCACACCTTTATGATTGCTGTAAGTCTAGTATAATTACATCACTCAATCATACCTACACTGATGTTGCATTTCTCTAAATCGGGCAAGAAGTACTTCATATGGTGCTTATTACTAAAAGCCTAAGACACTGCTTATATATTTTCTCTTTCAATGGCTATTGCAAGTCATGACACATAAGTCAGTGTTGAGAAAGAACGTTGTTTAGTACATTCACAGAGAATTGTGGATAATAAAATGCATAGTCATCTGTGGTCTATGTTGTTATAGGCATAACTGCACTCTGAAAACAAAACTCTTGTACGGATTAATCCTTACAACTATGCAACAGAATCATATTATGTAAAGAAAATTAAAATGCTGTATCCATATATATCATGCATACCAACAACTTAGTGGGATTTGATCCTAAGGACACTCATCCTCTATGTACACTGGTTAACCAGTTATGCTAATGGACATCACAGTACGTGTCATGGATGAACAACTTTTGTGAATGAGAAGTACTCTTACTAGGACATTTCAAATGTGTGCATTATTTAGTATTACATGTTCCAAGTTAAATGTCCCGTATACCTGCTTTTTTGTCCCAGCTCATTTGTGGATGATGTATATGTGCAGTTAGATGGACAACAATATTTAAATATAACATATTATTTCAATTATAATTACCTTACTGAAATGTATACACATATTATACATGGAATATCTAGGGACCCTACTTCATTGCATCATACATGTTAACTAAATTATAACAGTAATTACTAGGTGTTAAGGTGTGGATTATGTCACTTACTGTAGGCATCTGGGGGCTGGCATCCAGCCTCTGTGATCCTGTTCTGAAGGTCATCCTGGTCCTTACTATGAAGATAATTGTATTGATGCTGGACCTACATGACTGTCTTGAAGATCCTTGAATGTCTTCGGAGCTCCCTCTCAATCTGGTTACAAATGTCGATCATGCTGAAAATTCTTCAGTTATGCCCGCATCTACGCTCATATCCCACATAGGCAGCCAGCATCTGAAGGGTCTCCTTGTCAGTCCAGTCACACTGTTGGACATGCCGCTGCCTCCTCTTGGTTGACATTTCTATGAAACACTTGAAAAAGCAGGTAAAAAACACCTTCAAAAAATTGTTCACTGAAGTACCACTCAGTTCACAGGTAGCACTTGTATGACAGGAAAATGTATCAATATCCCATTTTAAAAATAGCGCACATAGGGTGGTATCTGCCTATTATGAGTATGTGTTCAACAATTGGGCATTTGCTCAGAGAACTGTACAGTTATGCTGAGCTATTGGTTAATGCGCCAAGAGTCGAGAACTTACACAGACAGTCACTGATGAGATTCTAAAACATCATACGCTAATGAATGTCATTGATTATGTATGGCACAAATTGTACTTGATAGCTGTCTGCTCTGAGACACCCTCACTGTTAGTTTTAACTGCCTGACTTATCCATAAGGTAAGCTATCATGAGGCCAGCTGCTTGTATAGCTCTTTTAAAATACAGTGTTTGTTATCCCTATGCTATGCTATGTTAATAGTATCCTTTGTGGAACTTCTAACACATATTTCATGCATTTCTGCTGGGAAATTATCCACACATCATTATGTCAGTAACATGAAATATGGGGGTAGACTTCCCCAATATGCATGTATACGGAGACATGTTGATCATTATCTGGTAGGATTTTCCCTCTATGAGGGTGTTATTATTTGGTGTAATTAATAGATGTCATAGTATATGTTGTATATGCAGGTAGTATTATTCACTGCCAGCAAACCAGCCAAGATAAAGTGCGGTTATGCACAGAATCCATATATATCCGTTAGTAATACTGTTCGACTTGTACTTCATTAGTAGTGTTTGCAGATAATGACAAATGAAGGGGTTGTCCACAAATTGTACATTCAAATAATGACTTGTGGATATTCACTGTTGCTTATTCACTATTGCTTATTTCTGCAGAGGAAGCTGTTATACCATTCAGTGGGATCGAGGGAACTTCAGAATGGCTTAACATATAACTTGTTTGTTGTTTTCACATCTAGCAATGCCCACCAAACTGTTCATTTTCAGAAGCTGATTTTGTTCTGCCTTGCTTTTTTTAACAAGTACGGATACATATGTTATTCAAAATGTCACCAATGTCACATTTGTGCTGATCTTTGTCAATGGCTACATTGACATCTGTGACATATCCCATATAGTGGATGTGGACTTGAAGAGTATTTAACCGTACATGTAACTATGACAACATCATTTTAAACTACTGAAGTTGTGGTGCAATGGCTATGTGATTGGCTCTTACTTGTCAAAATATATATTGACTTGGGTTCTAATTCCACCTCTCCATGTATGACATCTCCTAAGATATATAAAGGATTAATGGCAGTGCAAATGTATGCTGATGAGGCTAAGACAAATGATCAGCAAACGAGATGTACTTTGTATGTTCCTTAAGCTTTTCTAAACATGACCGTAATATAAACAACTTTGATTACTTCGCATAGCAGTGCACCATATGTGAGAGGCATTACACTGACATATGCTGAGAAGATTGCTCTGTTACTATATGTACCTCCTGTATAACATGTAACGTGTATTTCACCCTTTTTTAAGATGTCAAACCATGATAAGCTCAATAATTTCTCCCTCTGGGAAAATGAGGTCATAATTAAGGCTCTCTGGCATCATGGTTGAAATCTTCTTGACAGATGGACAATACTGTGTGGAGACAACAAGTGTGGAGGGACATTACACATATGATCAATTTTTTGGGTGGACACAACTGTTCCACAGAGGCCTGCTGGCACCATTGCTTGGAAATGATCCTCCATGCAGCTAACAAACTCCACCACTATAAGAAGGGAGAAATACTGTTGGAAATGGACCACCATTGCCTCCCCAATGAGATAATAATAATAATATTCCAGGCTTCCCATCATAACACCTGCCAAGATCATCCTACACACAGAGGGGGTATTAAATCAGGTGTTCCAGGACATACAGGTATGTCCAATGTTCATAAAGACAGCAGCATAATCCAATTATCATTCACAGGTATTCATTTACACAGCCTACCTTTATTTCTATGAATGTCACAGCAACAGAAGTAAGTCATGTATAGTGTAACATTCCAGATGAGGATGGACATGGTGTTATAGCATGTATATATTACCTACACAATGCATAGATAACAACTTCAGTGCCATGTGTACTGTTGTGTTTCTCAATTGCATAGGCCCCTTAACATCAGGCCAACACTGTCAATCATCACATAAGTGTCTCTAGTCAGTTTGTGTGACCATCAGCCTTTGCCAGCCTCTGCCTGCTATTTTGACTGAGGTATATACTCACAGGTTGTTTGCGTTCCACTTTAACCTACATGTTGATGTTCATGTCACATCATGCATTCTCCAAACAGGAAAAACTAACCTGGTAATACAGTTCATATGGTTCCAGTACTGTGATACTGTTTAGCACAACTGTGACCTTCATGATTAATGTGGTCTTGTTCATCTGCCTAGGTTAGTTGCATTCTGCAGAACATCATTGCCCACCAGTTGTGTCTGTATCTTATATGGTGTGCACTATACATCATTGTCAATGCTACTTGATGACACGTATGTGTTTACTAATGACTGGTACCCTACAGGGAGAAGAGTTGTACAGACCAACCACCTTGGGCATATACCATGATGCACAATATCCTCAAGATAAGAGAACACATATCACAGACTGTGCAATGTGGAAGGACTAGCCACTCTATGGTGTAAAACATAAATATGGCTCTAGGTGATCTGACCATGTTGAGTAAGGTCACCAAAACGGCATGGGTATTTTCTGAAGGACCTGGCCTACTTCAACATATGCCAGGGACCTATGCTAATGGTGGGAGGGGTGTACAGCTAGTCCTGAGTCAATTAGCTACTCGTTGGCCATCTGACCAGTGCCCAGTTTCCCAGCTTGGGTTACCTGAGATAGCCCTGTTGAACATAAAACCAATCAACCTGCCAAACATGAACTAAGAACTGAGGGCTAACTGTTGGAAATGGATGACATGATGACATGATGATAAGGACAAAGCTGGATATCCTATGTATCCAGGAGACAAGATGGAAGGGCAGTGCTGCTTGGGATCCACAGTCTACTATTCAGTAGGACAACAGTCTAGAAATGGTGTGGGAATTGTGTTAAGGAAGAGGCTTCAGAAGGCGGTGAGGGATGTCATCTGAATTAGTGACAGACTCGTGGCAATCAGACTCCAGTGTTATGATAGGGAAGTATTCGTAATCTCAGCCTATGCTCCACAACAGGGTTGTGATAGTGAGGAAAAGAGTGTTTCTCACAGCAGTTGCAGGATCTACTAAATAAAGTAGGACAACATGATTTGCTATTGATAATGGTGAACTGAGTGCACATATGGGGACAGACAGAACAGGAGAGGAGGGCTGCCACATGGGTGGGGAAACAGGAATAAAGAAAGAGAGGCCATTCTAGACTTCTGTCTGGAAAATGGCTTGATAGTAGCCAACATATGTTTCAGCAAGAAGAGACAGTTTCAAGATCACATACGAGAGTGTCCAACATTCAACTCAGATAGACTTCCTCCTAGTAAGGAAAGGGCACTGGAGTAGAATCAGTGGTTGCAAAGTCATCCCTAGTGAAACAGTTGGCCCACAGCATAAAACACTGGTTTCTACAACCATCTGAAAGCAATGGTCAGAGAAGGCTCTAAGTTTAACAGAGAGCAGGCTGAAGACCTGGAAGATGTCTGGAGAGAAAGCACAAAAGTTTAAGGAATTACTCAGGACTCTAGCACATCAAGAAGAAGAAGAAATAAGTGGAGTTGAAGAATGACAGTACATCATGATCAAACCATAGGTTCATAGGTTGGCACTAGGCTATCAGCCCTAGGGCCTATACAAGCCTAGCCATAACATATCCCTGGCTATTTCTTCCCACACTATTTGCTTCCCTGGACCCCTGTATAGCAGGACAACTGATGTGATCCCCGGGGTGAATTTCCTTTCTCTCATCCAATCATCAAGGTTCCTTTTGAAGAGGGCCAAAGTGGCGCTCTGCTTGACATGTATGGGCAGTCTATTCCAGAGTCTGGGGAGTTTCTGGGTCAGGATCTATCCCTCCAGCATGTTTTGTTTACTGTGATGACAAGGTTTAGATCCCTGGAGCGTGTGGCTCTGAGGGATTGGGATTTCTTTAAGTGTAGCATGTCCAACAGCTCTGGGTTTGACATGGCCTTGTATGTTAAGCAGAGATCACCTCGGAGTAGACGATATGTGACAGAGTATAGCTGGAGTTTTTTAAGGAGGTCAGCATAGGTCATCTGCTTTAGGCCTGTGATTTTTTTAGTGATGTATTTCTGCAGCCTTTCCAGTTGTTGCAGATGTCTTGAGAGGTACATACCAAATGGGGCATTGTATTCTATAATGGGTCTAATGAGGGATGAGTACAGTGGGACAATGACCTCCTTTTTTCTGGATGAAAAGCCCTTAGTGATGAGGTGTGCCACATAGAAGGATTTTCTAACTGTTGTGGCGATGTGGTTATTGAAGGTAAGACCACTGTCCACCTGTGTCCCTAAGTCTCTTATCACACTTTCAGTGTTTAGTGTACTGCCACCTATGTGGTAATTCATGGGTACATGTTTTTTTCCCAAAGGGGATAACTATACATTTCTTGGCATTGAGCTTGAGCCCATGGCTCTGGCACCAAATATCTGTTTCTGTAAGGCCCTTTTGTAGAGTATCCACATCATTTGGGGATTCAATAATGGCTCCCAGTTTGCAGTCATCTGCAAAGTTTGTTAGCCAGAGTCCCTTAGTGTTGGCCTGTACTTCAGAGAAGTAGATGCCAAACAAGAGAGGTCCCAGGACTGAACCCTGAGGTACTCCACTCGTCACTTGTCTGGAGCTGGATTTGGAGTCAGCTACTTTTACAGTGTGGGTTCTGTCAGTAAGCCAGCTGGCAACCCATCGAGTAACATAGGGATTAATGGCAACAGTGAGTAAATCCTGACATAACCACACCCATCTTTTGGTAATTGGTTAAAGAATTAGCTGTATTGAATGATTTACCTCAAACAAATGTAAACTAAAAAGGAGAAATATAAGTATACCTAACAATATATTGGTTAACAAATACTTATCTAATTTTACAGTAGTCAGTGTCTAATAAAGAGATTAACAGATTATTAATAGATACAAGAAGTTTACCTTCTTGAAATAAAAGATTTTCATTGATATTAAATGTCTTATTGTCTTTGATTTAGTTTTCTATTACCAATAAGTTCATAGGTTCATAGGCGTGTACTAGGTTAATAGCCCTGGAGCCTTTACAAGCCTAACCCATAGAATTACCCTGGCATCATGCCACCGGACCTCAGTTCCCAGTGCCTCTGTCGAGTAGAGTCACTGGAGTGATCCCCAGGGTGAATTTTCTATTTCCCATCCACTCATCAAGAATTCTCTTGAAGAGGGCCAGTGAGGCACTCCGCTTGACATGTATGGACAGTCTGTTCCATAGCATGGGCAGTCTCTGGGTTATGAACCCGCCCCTCCAGCTTGTTCTGTTGATTGTTGTAATGAGGCTGAGGTCTCTGGAGCATGTAGTGTAGAAGGATTGGGATTTCTTTAGATGTAGCATTTCTAACAGAGCTGGGTCAGACATGGCTTTGTAAGACAAGCAGAGACTGCCTCTAAGTAGGCAATATGAGACAGAGAATAGTTGGAGTTTTTTGAGTCTGTCCAGATAGGACAAGTTTTTAAGGCCTAAAATCCTCTTTGTGAGGTACTTTTCTGGCTTCTCCAGTTATTGCAGGTGTTTAGTGAGGTACATGTCAAATGGGGCATTGTACTCGATGATTGGCCTAATAAGGGAAGAGTAGAGGGAGACAATGTCCTCTTTCTTCCTGTATGCAAAACCCTTAGTAATGAGATGTCCCACATAGAAGGACTTTCTAACCACAGTGGCAATGTGGTGGTCAAAAGAGAGGTTGCTGTCAACCTGTGTTCCCAGATCTCTTATGACACCTTCTGTGTTCAGTGGACTACCATCGATGTGGTAATTCATGGGAACCGGGTTTTTTCCAAAGGGGATGATGACACATTTTTTGGCATTGAGCTTAAGGCCATGGTTCTGACACCAGTTGTTGGTCTCAGTGAGGCCTTTCTGTAGGTTTCCAGCATCACTTGGGGAGTTAATTATGGCTGCCAACTTGCAATCGTCTGCAAACTTTGTCAGCCAGAGTCCATTCATGTTGGCCTGGATTTCAGAGAAGTACATACCAAACAGGAGAGGACCCAGGACCAAACCCTGTGGAACTCCACTCTTGACTGGTCGGCAGTCTGACTTGGAGTCAGCTACTTTCCACTGTGGGTTCTATCTGTGAGCCAGTTTGCAACACACCTAGTGATATAGGGGTTCATGCCTAGCTTAGTGAGTTTTTCTATAATTCCTGAGTGAGGAATGATATCAAAGGCCTTGGCCAGATCAAGATAGGCTGTATTAACCACTTTGCCTTCATCTGCAGCTCTAGTGACTGACTCAAAGAAGTTGACCAGGTTGAGCAGGCATGATCTACACTTCACAAAATCAAATTGTGTGGGATCCAGAGTTTTGGAAATTCCCTATATCCTTGTTTATTAGGTCCATGATGATGCGTTCCATAGATTTGCATATCAAACTTATCAGGCTAATGGAGCAATAGTTTCCAGGGTCTGTAGTCGCTCCTCCTTTGTGGAGATGGATGACTGTAGCAATGCACCATTCAGCAGGGACAAAGCCTGAGGTGAGGCTGTGATTGAACAGGGCACACAGGTGAGGTGCCATTTCACTCTGTAGTTAATGTAGAACACAGCCAGGGATATTGTCAGGTCCCATAAAAGCTGTATTCTTGGCCTTGGACAGTGCTGTTGTAACCTGTACAGCAGTAAAACTGGGTGCCTGGCAATCTCCTGATATTGTGATTGGTCCTTTAGGGGGGAGGGGTAAAGTTGGCACTGAATCTGTCGGCCAGTATATTGGCAATATCTGTTGGCTCAGTATGTGAAGTGCCATTATGCAACAGCTCTGAGCAAATCTGGGTATTGCCATGGAGATTATTTACATAAATATAGAAGGTCTTGTGGTTGTCTTTACTATGTGCTGCAATACTGTTTTCATAGCTAGCTTTAGAGGATTTGATGAGAGAGCTCAACTTTTTGTTTAGGCTGATAAGGGAGTTTTTCCAGTCTTGGGATTTCAACTTATTTTGCATCAGTTTCCTCCTTCTGTTGTAGACTTTCTTTAAGGCAGGGACCACCAGATTGGCTACCTTTTTTTGGAGGAGAGTGTCTCAGTTCTATTGGGTATGGCAAAATCCATGCATTTGGGTATGTGTTCGTGCAGGGCATTAGTGTATGATTCTACAGCCATACAGCTGTTCTCCAATTGCATGGGCACCGTGAAGTTGTCCACCTCTGTTTTAGAAGCCCAGAATTAGCTTTGGAGAAGTTTTTCATGGTGGTTACCTTTGCGGGGGGGGGGGGGGGGATTTCCAAGGTGATTAATTTGTGGTCGGATATAACCAGGTAGGAGATGACTATTGGCATAGAGCAACAGTTGCCCATGTTAGTAATGACCAGGTCAAGTATGTCGCTACCTCTAGTGGAGGTAAAAATGAACTGGTCCAGGGCATTGGAATTAATGAATTTCAGGAAACATTTTGCAAGTGTATTGGTACATGAGTAGTCTTCCCAGTTAATGGAGGGGTAGTTGAAGTCACCCAGTATGAGAGTGTTAGGTTGGACCCTAATATTCTCCAGGGTGCTTAGGAACATGGAGTGTGAGTCTTGGGTCATGGTTGGGGACCTATAGTAACCTGCAACCTGAATTGCTGCCTTACCCAATGTTAGCTGCACCTGAAGTATATCTGATGCGTTATGTTTGGCTACCAGTCTGGAGGTGTGCGCATCCTTTATGAATATGGAAACACCACTACCTTTGGAGCTTCAGTCCAAGTTCTGGGGCCGAAAGTTGTGGAATAAGTTATAGCCTGGTAGTGCAGGGGTGCTTTCTGCTGCCTTGAACCAGGTCTCTGTTACAGCACAAATGTCAATGTTCTCCATTTTAAGGAGTGCTTCAAGCGAGTGCATTGTGAGATTTAGACTTCTAGAGTTGAACAGCATGACCCTCAGATTGCATTTGTTTGTAGCTGTTATGGTGGTGATTTGGTCTTTGGAACATCACCTAAAAAGGCACTATTAGGGGTGGCAAGAGCCTTGGCCAGTATCTGGAAGCCCATGGATGACAGATGCAGGCCATCTCTGGCAAAGCAATGAGGTCTGTCAAACATGTCATCCCAGGCTGACAGATACTGGATCCCCTTAGAATGACACCAGAAACTTATCCAATTGTTGAAATCAATAATTTTCTGCTTGTACTGTGGTATCATTCTGAGTGATGGTAGGAGGCTACTCAGGGCTTGGGTCATACCCACCTGGGCTACATAATCCAAGAGGCTGTCCATGTCTCTTTTCATGTAGTCCAGGGAGGTACATCTCAGGTCATTCACACCCACATGGACAATGACAGAGTCATATTTGTACCTGTTGTTGAGAGACCCAAGTGTGTGTGTTATGTGGTGGATCCTGGCACCTGACAGGCAGCTGACTGTTACTTTTTCCTTATTCAACCTAGTGAGTGAGACATCAGTGTGCCTCACTATTGAGTCACCTATGACTAGTGTGTTGGGCATGCTGTTTTGCCTTAGGGGCTTTGGTTGAGTGGCATACTGTTTAGGAGAATTATGTGTCTCGTGATTAGTGTTGTGTTGTGGTGGTCGAGTGCGTTTCTGCCTTGGTGGTCTCTGCTGTTTGGGTAAATTTTTATTGAGAGCCTCCATGAAGGTGGGTGCGTGGTTTGTGTTTTTATGTGAAGGCAGTGTTGGTGTGTGTTCTGGCGGGCTATGTGTTCCATGCAGTGTGGTGCAAGTGTTGACCTTTTCCTCTTGAGCAGTTATTCCAGTCTTGGCTGGAGAGTCCATGGCTTCCAGTTTGGATATATAAGTGCATCTTTCACAAGTCTGAGTGTTGGGAGGTAAGAGGAGAGGGTTGTCAGTGTACATGAGGCAGTTGCTACATTGCCTCAGGACAACCAAGCTCACCAGGTTAATAGGATAAAGCACAGTGAATGGACTTTTAGACATGTTTGGAGAGGTGGGCATTAATAATAAGTACTGGAAATATTTCTTTGTAGAATTTTTAGTGATAGTTTCACTTTTGTGTGCTACAATAATTGTCACAAGAAGTTTGGTGAAGTGCTAGACTAATAAGCTAGTAAAAGAGCAGGAGAGGAGAGAACTAGCAGATCTGAAAATTTGAAGAGCAGACTTTTTGGCACTGCTCAGAAGCTTATCTGTAGCAAATCTATATCTGGACTACAATAGTTCCAGGAACAGCAGGAAACATTTTTTTTTAGTAGAAAGTGAAGAGAGATAATTCAATATTCAGAAGCTAAAGGCCTTTGCTAAGTTCTCACTATAAACAGTAGAATAAGCTGATGTAATGTGACTGGGGGGAGTGTCCAGTATCAACTTTATACCAGAGGTGGCAACTCAAAGCCACCAAGACTAAAGACCACCACAAAAACTGGGCAGGGTAGTGGGAAAAAGCAGTCGTACAGATTACAGAGATATTAAATCAAAAGTGCAGAAGATAATTAAGAATAAATGCTTATCTTTTCCCCAATATCACAGTAGGCAGTAGGTCAGTCTCTCTGCAGCTTAGAACAGCTTCAGTAAACAGGTATATTTGATTTAAAACACTGGCTATTAATGGGAGAGGAACAGAAACCTATCCAATCAACAATAACAGTTTTACAGGAATGCTCCTAGCTAGATTAAACCAGTCCTGTTCACTCTCTCCCACAGAGAAAACAGATAGGCCTCTAGACAAAAGATTTCACTGCAAGCTGAGGGTAACAGTAACAGATATTTAGCTCTGTCACACAACAAAAAGGACAGTAAAAACAGTTGTACAGATTACAGAGATGTTAAATCAAAAGTGCTGAAGATAATTAGAATAAACGCTTATCTTTTCCCAATATCACAGTAGGCAGTAGGTCAGTCTCTCTGCAGCTTAGAACAGCTTCAGCAAATAGGTGTATCTGATTTAAAACACTGGCTATTAAAGGTAGAGGAACAGTAACCTATCCACTCAACAATAATAGTTTTGCAGGAATGGCCCTAGCTAGATTAAACCAGTCCTGTTCACTCTCTCCCACAGAGAAAACAGATAGGCCTCTAGACAAAAGATTTCACTGCAAACTGAGAGTAACAGTAACAGATATTCAGCTTTATCACAGAAAAAAAAGGACATAAAGAGGGGCGGAGCCTAGATGGCCAACTGAGAGCAGTGAATTTTGAGAGCTCCATAAACTAGTATAATAATATAGGAAAATTTTATTATTTGCAAGTTTAAAATGTCAGGAATCTTTAGATAAACTACTAAGCTACATAAATATCAATTTTGGTTGAGATATACATTTTCCTGTCAAGTAACTTGGAGATATAGTGAGTCACTGAATATGAACAACTCAAGGAATTCTCATCTAGATGCTCCTTTGAAAAAAGAACTGCAATTGATGACATCTACCTTACAGGAACTATCTTTGAAGATGGATGGCTTTAAAAATGACTTAGAATATCTCAAATTAAATTCTCAAAAGCAGACTGATACTCTTAAGGAACTATTACAGCATTACCATACAAAAATAACAAATATAGAGACTTCTCTAAATGACATTGAAGGGAGACACAAAGAGGAAGAATTCCAAAAAGAATTCTGCTTTAACAGAATACATGGCTGCTTAACAAAATAGATGACTTAGAAAACAGGGAAAGGAGAAACAACATAAGGATCTTTGGTCTGCCTGAAAACACTGAAGAACACATTAGTTCATTCTTAACAACCTGGATTCCTGAATTGTTTGACTTGAAAGAGGCACTTTGATTTGGAATTGAAAGGGTGCATAGAGCACTGCAAAAACCTTCTTCTACCTCAACAAATACTCCACCTAGAGCCATAGTTATGAAAATTCTTAAATTTCTGGACAAGGAACTAATATTAAAATCTGCTTGGAGAAAATCACCCTTAAAATACAATCAAAGCCTAATAAGGTTTGACAATGATTATTCTTCCAGAATACTAGAAAAAAGGAAAAAGTCTGGCCAATAATAAAACTGTTGAAACAAAACAACATTAAAGCACAGCTGTCCTTTCCAGCCAAGATAAAAATACTTTTTGCCAATTAGATGAGAACTTAAATGACTTAGAAAAAGTTACTATATTCATCAAAAACAACATAGTGTCTATCCCAGAAGAAATGGAATGGATGGCCCCTACTCTTAAAAGAATAAAAGAAACAAATCCTTGGACTGATGCTAGAAAGAAGAAAAAAAAACTTTTTCCAAGATAGTTGTCCCCAAAAAATAACTCTTATAACTACATCTCTCAAAGTATCAACTGATATGCTACTTCACTTGCCATCTGTTTTTATTTTAAAAAAGGAGGGTTTCTTAAACAACTGAGAAACAGTAATGATTTATTCAGAATGTTCAAAGAGTCCAGTAATTCTTCACAAACAAAGGTAGGTCAAGATGGGTTACTATTTACATTATATATAAGCCAAACAAAGCAACATATAATGCAAACATAGAAGTTTCTATTCCCCTACTTGAACTCAGTGAATACTTACCTTGTTCATTTTCATTGATTTTACTTATAATAATTTAAGTAATTAATTAACTAATTCAACAAGGTACCATTCATCAGAGTTCATACTCAAATGTAACAAATTAACATCATATATAATAGCAGTAACAGTAGAGTGTTTTGAAAAAAAAATGCTGTCATGGAGACTAATGCCTTCTTCAGTTAAAGTATGATTTAGAAATGTCATGTATATCCTGGTTAAATACTAGTAGCAAGCTCTTAGTACAAATGTCATCATTATTTTGTCTAAATATAGTTAATATCAATTATTGCAGATATCACAGCTATGGATGCTGTTTGATCAATCTTGATATGGTGTGCGCGGATGCAGCTGTGTCTGGCAGCTAGTACAAAAATAATTATTATTATGTCTAAACATAGTTAATATCAATTATGGTAGGTATCATAGCTTCAAGTGCTGTTTGATTAAGCCTGACATGGTGTGTGGATGCAGCTGTGTCTGGCAGCTGTTGTATGTTGCCGTTTTCATCTCTGGGAAGCTGTGGGTTGCAGCTTGTGATAGAGGTTTACTGATACTTGTGTATTAGGAAGAGACATTTGGTGCTTTATCCTGGAGCCAGGGGAAGGGGTTGGATAAAACTGTAATTTTGGATATTTTGGCAGAGAATAGTTTGTTTATACATCTGCCGAGTGAGTGGTGGGAAGGCTGGATGAATGTGTTATCTTTTGTTGTGGCGGCTTGTTGGGAGGTTTTTTTTTTTTTTTTTATCTGTTTGCTCTCCGTTTTTTTTCTGGCTGCTGTTTCACTGAAAGGGAGAGAATTTAGGCTTGAAGTTGCAGTGAAGTGAAGCTTTGCTTCAGGTTCATCGGGAGCCTCTGGTATGCAGTACACAGACACACTAACAGAAACAGATGCTCCCAGGTTGCTATGGTAATGGAGACAGAGTGACGATAATGCTTAACGGCTCTGAGGAGCCCCTGAGATGATTCTCGGCAATGAAGTTTTTGGTTTTAAAAAATATATATATATAATATAAGGGCTGTTTTAAACCACATGTACACATATTGATGGTCTCCCAACACTTTGTTTAGCTCATTAAGTTAATTCTTGATGAAAAAAAATAATAATAAAATAATAAGTGCAATTTTATATATAAAATGTATTTTGGTCCAAGCACATTTAGGACTTATATAAGAGTGGAAGTCTGAGTTATTGTGTAACACTAAGAGCACTTGGTCTTGTGAAATACCCTTTGCAGTGGTCTGGGAGGTGAGTTTGCTCGGACGTGTTGGGCATATGGGGATAGCTAATTCTAGGGGTGTTTGGGGTTGCTGGGACGTGCTAGAGAGTCATCAGATTTCCTTTGTGGAAATATTTGTGGGAATGGAAGATGTGTTGAGTGATTCACTGGCAGAGTGGCCACTGCATGGAACAGGCTGGTAAAATGCAACAGGACAAATGCTGGTTTGGATATTTTAAGAACAGCCTGGAAACACACCACATGAGCAAGTGAATGGTAATCTGGCAAAACTGGATGGGCATTGTTGCCCATGCTTGAAGGAGTGATATGTGTGTATGTAAGGATGTAAATATACTTATAACAAATAAGAAACTAGAAGGGTCTCATAATTTAAAGTCTATGGACTGTATCAACATGCTTGGAATGAGCTAATAATAAGAATAAGCATTACAGCTTGTGGTCTCTACAATAACTAAGCAACAGCCAAAAAAAAAAAATAGTTATGTAATGTATGATTTTAGTAAATCTAGTCCTAAAATATATAATCGTCATATAAGGTGAAGCAGTCTGCTGAATTTTGATATTAAAGACAGGATTTAATAACATGGGCTTGAGTATAATAACACTACTGTCTTAACTTGTCATAAATGACATACACTACATTGAATATCAAGGGGAAGCATGATGATTTTCTCATATAAGTAAATGTGCATAACAAGTCATATAATTGCTTTAACTTGTGGTTTTGTAACCCATCTTGACAAACATAATATTTAAGCTGTTACCAAGGTAACTAATGTTTTATACATGACATCAAACTGACAAAGTTGTTCAAGAGAAACAATAGAAGCCTGAACTTGAAATGTCAGAGAATGTAACAATCATATTCTGAACAAATAGTATTAAATTGACAACAGGCACTCAGTTTAATAACACGGGCTTGTGTATAATAACACTACTGTTTTAACTTGTCGTAAATGACATACACTAAATTGAATATCAAGGGGAAGCATGATGATTTTCTCATATAAGTAAAAGTGAATAACAAGTCATATAATTGCTTTAACTTAAATTGTGGTTTTGTAACCCATCTTGACATATATAATAATTAAGCTGTTACCAAGGTAATTAATGTCTTATAAAAATCAAATTCCACGAACTGGATAAATGCCCGGTTTACACCTCAGAGCAAAATTCAAACAAAAATAAAACAGCGAACTGACCATGCCTCGGTGAATTCAAACAGTTTTAATAAATCACATAAGAGTAAGTGCTTTCACGATTTACAACTAATCGCTTCATCAGACTCCATTCATACAAATAAAACAACTGAATTTAAATTAATACTATCCAGTCAAGTAGCATATCCAATATGACATCATTAATTAATAATTAAAAGTTCTGGGCTTTAAAGCAGAGAACTTTTAATTGTTATTAATTAATGATGTCATATTGGATATGCTACTTGATTGGATAGTATTAATTTAAATTCAGTTTTATTTGTATGAATGGAGTCTGATGAAGTGATTAGTTGTAAATCGTGAAAGCGCTTACTGTTATGTGATTTATTAAAACTATTTGAATTCACCGAGCGGTGGTCAGTTCGCTGTTTTATTTTTGTTTGAATGTTTTATACATGACATCAAACTGACAAAGTTGTTCAAGGAAAAAAATAGAAGCCTGAACTAGGAATGTCACAGTATGTAACAATCACATTCTGAACAAATAGTATTAAACTGATAATAATCACTCAGTTTAACCTTTGCTGATTATACAAAAGAGAACGTTGCTATTTAAATCTAAAAACTTTCAGTATATGCCATAAAATGGCAATTTATGAATATGGAAATGGAACTTGTAATCATTAATCACAATAAGTGAATCTGTTGCTTTAACCTATAATTTCATTCATTTTATAATAAAAATTACAGATATGAAAATCCTTATGTGAAGGAAATGGGGGAAGAGGGATGCACTGATAATTAAAATGCACTGACTTTCATCAATATTCACATAAAACAAACCTGATGCTTTAAGTAAGTTAGCAACAAACAAAGTGATTACGTAAATGCTGGCAAACAATGAAATATAACTTCTGATATATCCAGTAAAATACATTGTATTATAAACATTAGGTATAAATATTATTACCATCTATTTATATTAAGTAATAAGTTTTGAAAGACTTCATCAGTAAGAGTGAATATGTTAAATAACTGTGTGCTATAATGTTTTACTGAGGTTTTATATATGATACATCCTACTTTACTATGACTGAATTGCTTGCCATATATATTTCATGTAAACATTAATTGTTTATACAATAAGTAGACATTTATATTGTATTAGAATTCTGCCTAATCTACAATAGTACTTTATCTGTTCAAAATAATATAAATATTGCTTATTCCTAGTACAAATATTCTCCATATGATAATTCAATTTATGGAGCTCAGATGTTCTGGATTGTCAAGGTATGAGTGATAATATGATGGACTTAGGTTTATCCATCAGATTAGGAATGATTTTCATTCCATGGCTAGTGCGGATCTTAGTTTTGTTAACATTTATTAATTTAAATTTGTTATTTCACAAAAACATTTTAGTATGCCTGACCAAAGCATTACTTTATTGGTAAACACTCAAAGTATAAAACTGATAATTTTCTTTAAAAGCTCAAACATATACTTTAAATTTATCAGAGGAAAATGTTTAATAGTCACAATAAAACAAAAAATACATAGTCTAAATAACCTAAGATGGATTTAACTTTATTATCTTTAAATACCAACGGCTTAAACAATCCTAGCAAGAGATCAAATCTACTGAAATATTTAAAACTGAACAAAGCACAAATTGTCTTCCTTCAAGAAACTCATTTCAAAACAAATGACAATTACAAATGGAATCCTAAGAAATATATGATATTGGTGCAATCCACTTATAAGACAAAGACAAAAGGGGTAACAATTTTATGGAAAACAAATGTGATTAACCCAGAAATCATTTATAAGTATGAAGATAAAGAAGGCCTTATGGTATTAGTAATAGTTAAACATAATAACAGAATATGGTCCCTAGCCAATCTATACTGGTTCTCAGGCATTGGAACAGGAACTGTTAAAAAAACACTTGGATTTCATTTCCAATAATTATAAATGCAACTTAATATTAGGAGGAGATTTTAACTGTATATTTGATATTTCTGAAGCTACAAATAAAAGACTGCTGCATACATCTGCTGTATCAAAAGATTTAAACAAGTGGGTAGAATCATTTCATCTTGTAGATACTTTCCAATTTAAAGAAGATAAATCTTTGTTGTTTTCCCATCAAGATCACAGATTTGGTACCCAAACTAGAGTAGATAAAATATTTGCTGCCCATGACTTACACTCTAAAATCATTAATTTCTCAATCACTACCTGCCCCTTTTCAGACCACAATTCATTGATACTAAAACTTCAAAATGGGTGCAAACCATTAAATTGTAACTCCAGAAGTCCAGCATATATAACTAAAATTAAAGAGTTCAAACCCTGGTTATTATCTGAATTACAGTTCTTCTTAGATATTAAGTACACCACAGAGATAAATAAAATGATGATATGGGACTCATTAAAAGCTTACATATATGGTAAAACCCTAACTTGGTATAAAATAAAATCAGAGAATGTGAATCTGAATTATTAGATTTGCAATCCAAACTTTTGACAGTAATAGCTGAAAAAAATCTAAATCATTTGGAGATGAAAAAGAAAGTAGAAGTACTAAACAATAAATACAATTAAATTCTAACACATAAAACTAGTTTAGCTTTAGAAAAACTAAAAATTAATACCTTGGCCACTTCTCCCAAATATCTACAAAATGTATCCACAAGAATCAAAATATAATTAAAAGCTAATAGCATTAAAAGTATCTTCCGTGAAAAGAAAGGGAAAATGTCTTGGATATAGGTGACATTCTTGATGTCTATAGAAATCACTATATGGAACATTTCCAAAAAGAAAATATACATATTGATCAATTAAATCTAGATGAAAAATGTTCTAATATAAAAAAAAATACCAAAAAATTAAAACGAGACCTGCAAGTACCCATATCCTACAAAAAAATACAGATACAATAAAAGAGGATAAAAATAATAAAGCTCCAGGTATAGATGGCATAATTATGGAAATATATAAACATTTTCCTTCAAAGATATTATCCCTCTTCCATAAAACCCTATTAGAAATTCAGTCACAAGCTTTAATACCACCCTCTTGGAGATATTCCTTAATCACACCAATCCTAAAGAAAAACAAAGGCCCAAACCTCTGCACCTCATATAGACCGATATCATTATTAAATAATGAATATAAGATAATTATGACAATATTAACTAACAGAATGAAAATACCACTATCCAAAACAATAAATAATGATCAAACTGGATTTATATATCATAGACACACACATGACAATATTAAAAGGATAATTTCTCTTATAGATTATGTTAATAAAGAAAATAAAGAAACACTCATAATTGGCTTAGATATAGCGAAAGCCTTCAATTCCCTAAATTGTGACTATTTATTCAAAATCCTAATGCTATTTGAATTTCCTGCATCCTTTGTTCATCTCCTAAATAAAAAAAAAAAAAAAATATATATATATATATATATATATATATATATATATATATATATATATATATATACATACAAATAATTTAGCGTATGTCCAGTTGGGTCTGTTTACCTCTGAATCTATACATATAACAAAAGGCACTAAACAAGGATGTTCCATGTCACCGATCCTATTTGCTCTGGCTATTGAAATATTGGCAGAGTCAATTCATATCTAATTCATATTCTAAGTTGGGAACTGCTGATTGAGGGCTCAGTGTCTGTTATTCTAAAAGTGTATTAATTCTGGTTTAAGCACTTGGGCTTGAGGCCAGTTATTTTACATTAAGAGGGTTCGTGTTCTGCACTCTTGTGGGAGGAGAGGCTGGACTCTGTCCTTCTGAGCTGGGAATTTCTAGTTAAAGCTTATAGTGCCTATATATTTGAACTGCTTCTTACTGAAATTGGTACACCTCATTTGCTGTAGCATAGACTAGATCCAGGCCTGCTGAATCTAGCTTTGTTTGTATAACTTGAGCACTAATCCAGGCATTCTTTAAAGTATTCAGTTGTATTTATTACTGCTGGTAGTAACTTGATTAAAGTGTAGCTATCATTTCTAAGTCTTTTGGATTAAGCACTTGGGCTTCAGACCAGTTGTTTTACATTAGGAAGGTTTGTGGCCTGCACTGTGGTGGCAGGACAGGTAGCTTACAACCTTCTAAGTTGGGAACTGCTGATTGAGAGCTCAGTGTCTGTTATTCTAAAAGTGTATTAGTTCTGGTTTAAGCACTTGGGCTTCAGGCCAGTTATTTTACGTTAAGAAGGATTGCGGTCTGCACTCTTGTGGGAGGAGAGGCTGGACTCTGCTCTTCTGAGCAGGAATTTCTGGTTAGAGGCTTATAGTGCCTGCATATTCTAACTGTTTCTTACTGAAATTGGTACACCTTGTTTGCTGTAGCATAGACTAGATCCAGGCCTGCTGAATCTAGCTTTATTTGTATGCTTGTTGTTTGTTTATTTCCTGAAATGCTAATTCCACCTAAAACGCGGCCTTTTAGCACTTCTGTGGATCCCTAGTGATATCTGCATTGCTTACTGTACTTATTTCCTTGTTTCACTTGAAAGAAAGTTACTGTTTGTCATTTTTGCATTTAAGTTACCTGTAAGACATTGCATTTAAGTTACCTGGCACTTGCTCACTAAAGCAATTATATAAGTCAGCTCTAAAAATTAAAAGCACTACACCCTCACAAACTCCCCTTGAGTACCTTGTTCCCCACTGGCCCTTTTTTCAATTATAAAGGAATTCCCAATACTATTCTAGCATGTCCAAAGGTCAGTTGTCAATCTCCTCTCCGGTCCAGCTGGTGAATCTGGGAATCTTGCGGCAATGTTACAACTGCCTCATGTACACAGACAACCCTCTCCTCCTCCCAACAAATTCCAACACATGTGAGAGATGCAACCATATAGCCAAACTGGAGGCTAAGCTCTCTCAACGCAGTACTGGCGTAACCAGTCAGGAGGAGAAGGAAACCACACTCACTACAATTCCAGTCTCACATAGACCTACCACGACAACAAACCAAACACATAAACACACAAAAACATACTGAGGCTCTAAATAAAAATCTGCCTAAGCAGCAGAGACCTCCAAAGCAGACACCCAAGCAACCACTACCCCAAAACAAAACACGTGCAACACATAGCTCACAAAGCCAGTGTGCCGAACAGTCACAGCCCTTAAGGCTAAACAACACACCTGATACACTTGTAATAGGTGACTCTATCGTCAGGCACACTGACGTCCCGCTCACCAGGCTGAACAAGGAGAAGGTCACGGTGAGTTGCCTGTTGGGCGCTAGGATCCGCAACATAACACAAGCACTCAGGTCACTCCAAGGCAAGTACAAATATGACTCAGTCATTGTCCATGCTGGTGTGAATGACCTGAGACGTACCTCCCTGGGCTACATGAAAAGAGACATAGAGGAGCTCTCTGAGCATGTAGCTCAGGCCGGTATGACCCTGACCTTGAGTAGCATCTTACCCTCACCAAGAATGATGCCACAATATGAAGACAAGATGATCAATTTCAACAATTGGCTTAAGTGTTGGTGTCATTCAAAGGAGATCCAATGCCTGTCAGCCTGGGATGACATGCTCGACAAGCCACAATGCTTCGCTAGGGACGGCTTGCACCTGTCACCCCTGGGCTTTCGGATATTGGCAAAGGCTTCTGCTACCCCCATAGTGCCTTTTGTAGGCAAGGCTCAAAAGACAAACCCACCTCCATAGGTATCACAAGGGATAAGAAACTAAGAGTAATGCTACTCAACGCCAGAAGTCTAAACCTCAAGATGCATGCACTCGAAACTCTCCTTAGCATGGAGAACATCGATATCTGTGCAGTAACAGAAACCTGGTTCAAGGCTCCCGAGAGCACCCCAGCACTACCAGGTTATACCTCATACCATGCTTTTCGGCCCCAAAACTTGGACCGAACCACAAAAGGAGGGGGAGTATCAATATTTGTCAAAGATACCCACACCTCCAGGTTGGTGGCACAGCACGAAGCATCAGAGACTATCCATGTGCAACTAACTGTGGGTAAAACTGCCTTCCAGTTTATAGCCTGCTACAGACCACCCTCCCAAACACAGGAACCCCACTTGGCCTTCCTGAGAATACTGGAAAATATGAAGGTCTCTCCAAACACCATTATATTGGGCGACTTCAACTAACCAAACATAGACTGGGAGCATTACTCTAGCTCCAACACCCTAGCCCAAAGGTTCCTAGAATTTATAAACTCAAATGCTATGGTACAACTTGTTACCACTCCCACAAGAGGGGAAAACATACTGGACCTGATCATCACCAACATGGGGACACTATGCTCCAGACCAGAAGTGTATCCCTCACTGGTAAGATCAGACCATAAACTAATCTCACTGGATATTCACATCCCGACCCCACCCCCTGTCCAGAAAACCACAGTGAAAAACTTCTCTAAAGCAAATTTCACATGCCTCAAAACCGAGGCGAAATCCTTCAAAGCCCCCGGGCCTGTGGAAAATACGTCCCAGACCGCAGAATCCTTTATAAATGCATTCTATGAACACCTTCAGGAATGCATGTATCATGCAATCCCAGATAAAACCAAGACCCAATCCTCCAAAGGCAGACATCCTGTCTGGTGGACCCCAGCCATAAACAAACTATACAATAGAAGGAGGAAGCTACTACATGATAGAGCAAAATCCCAAAAAGGGAAGGCATCTCTGATCAGTATTGGCAAAAAACTACGGGCACTCATAAAATCGTCTAAGGCCAGCTTCGAGAGAAAATTGCACAGGACACTAAGGATAATCACAAGGCTTTCTTTAGTTATGTTAGGAACCTGGGTGGGAATTCCCAGATATGCTCAGAATTAGTCCAAAATGACAAAAAATACACCGAGCCCACAGACATTGCCAACATCCTAGCTGACAGGTTTAGTGCAAACTTCTCCCCCCTCTCCCCACCAAAAAGACAAATATCTATCCCAACAGAGTGCTGCCCCCCTGACATCTCAGATGCTCAGGTAAGAGCCGCCCTCTCCAAAGCAAAAAACACAGCATCAATGGGACCAGATGGTGTCCCGGGCTGCGTCCTACATGAACTCCAAGAATAGCTAAACCCAAACATAAAACTACTGTTCAATCTTAGCCTTACTACAGGATATGTACCCAAAGAGTGGCGTACAGCAACAGTGGTCCCTCTCCGCAAAGGTGGTGCCTCAATGGAGCCTGGAAACTATCACCCCATAAGCCTGACTAGCTTGGTCTGCAAAGCTATGGAAAGGATCATCATGGACCTCATAAATAAAGATATTGGGGACCTACAGACACTGGATCCTACCCAGTTTGGCTTTGTTAAGGGCAGATCCTGCCTCTTAAACCTGGTCGATTTCTTTGAAACAGTCACCAAGGCCATTGACGAGGGGAAGGTGGTCCACACAGCCTACCTGGACCTCGCAAAAGCTTTCGATACAATACCCCACTTGGGCATTATAGATAAGCTCACCAGCTTAAATATAAACCCCTATGTCACTAGATGGGTTGCAAACTGGCTCAAGGACAGAACCCACATGGTTAGAATTGCTGGAGCCATGTCAGACTCCAAACCAGTTACAAGTGGCGTCCCACAAGGCTCAGTCCTGGGACCTCTCTTGTTCGGTATATATTTCTCGGTGGTACAGGCCAACACGGAAGGACTGTGGCTGACCAAGTTCGCAGATGACTGCAAACTGGCTGCCATAATCAACTCTCCAGCCGACACAAGCATCCTCCAAAAGGGCCTCATAGAAACAGACAACTGGTGCCAGAGCCATGGCCTCAAGCTAAACGCCAAAAGTGTATAGTCATCCCTTTGGCAAAACAAAGTGCCCACAAATTACCACATAGGTGGTAATCCATTAAGTACAGAAGAAGTCATTAGGGACCTGGGGACCCAAGTTGATAGCAATCTCTCATTTGACAACCACGTGGCCAAAGTGGTTAGAAAAACATTTTATATAGCCCACCTAATCATGAAGGGATTCACATCTAGATCAGGGAGGTCATCGCCTCTTTACTCATCCCTCATCAGGCCCATAATTGAGTACAATGCCCCTTTTGGGATGTACCTTACCAGACACCTGTAGCAACTGGAAAAACCCCAAAAGTACCTCACCAAGAGGATCAAAGGGCTCAAACAGATGCCATATGCTGCCTGGTTAAAGAAACTCCAGCTCTACTCAGTGGCATACCGCCTGCTCAGAGGCGATCTGTGCCTGACATATAAAGCCATGTCCAACCCGGAATTAATGGACATGCTGCACCTCAGAAAATCCAAATCCCATCGAGTTACGCACTCGAGAGACTTGAACCTCAGCACTGAAATAAATAGGACATGCTGGAGGGACAGATTCATAACCCAGAGGCTCCCTTCACTCTGGAATAAAATCCCAGTCCAGGTTAGGCAGAGTCCCACATTGACTCTCTTCAAGAGGAATCTTGATGAGTGGATGGGAGATCATAGGTTTACCCCGGCTATCACTTCTGTGTCACTGTTAGACAGAGGCACAGTATACTAACCTCAAAAAAAGGCATAGCAAAATTAATTTAAAATGGGTGGCGAAAGCCAAACACACTCTGGCTAGGCTTATAAATGCCTTAGGGCAGATAGCCTAGTATGAACCTATGAACCTATGAACCTATGAACCTATAACAATATAAAAATCAAAGGAATAGATTTTATGAACAATACATTTGTAAGTAATGCTATTTGCTGATGACATATTACTAACATTATCTAATACAAAAGAGACATTAGAAGAATTAGATATATTAATTGACAAATTTCACATGACTTCAGGGCTCCATTTCAATAAATCAAAATAAAAAAATGTATTTTTAAATAAAAAAGAACTGCAGACTAAGGAGGATCACGTCACAGGGAAACAAGAATCTAACTTAAAATATCTAGGAATTGAGTTATGCAAGGATAATAATGAATTTGTCTCAAAAACTACAATAATATCATCAGTACAATTAAAATCTCTGTGGAAAAATGGAACAAAATAATATTAACATTTGAAGATAGACTACAGTTAAAAAATGTTTTTACTGCCCAAGATCCTATATATAGCCTTGGAAATACAACTGTTACCAGAAAGGAACATACTTGAAATAAATTCATGCTTATTAATTTTTTATGGTTTCCCAAAAGAAACAGAATAGCTTTAATACATCATATCAGACCATAGAAACAGAGAGGATTAAACTTTCCTAATATAGAAACATATATAAAAGCATCAATATCTACAACAATCTCATACTGGAAAAGTTCAAATTACTCTGCAAATAGGAAAGAATTACTAACTGTAATATCAATAAATGAATTTGATTTACAAAAATAAATTTCAAATAACACATAAAAACAATTTGCTATGGCACATAGTATGTATTAGTATGCAACATAACATAACTAAACCCATTAAAACTCGTATAATTAATTATTACAATGACTCATTTAGGAAAATTATTAATACAAATATAGATTTAAAAATCTGGTTTGATCCTTTAACACCATTTATAGTCACAAAGAACTTTCCACATAAAATATATTAAATGTATCAAAGAAGTAAAAGGACTGGCTAACTTTACAGAGTATTCTACATAGAAAGCTATGTCAAACCCAGAGCTGTTGGACATGCTCCACTTAAAGAAATCCCAATCCCTCCGAGCTACATGCTCTAGGGACCTAAACCTTGTCACCAAAATAAACAGAACATGCTGGAAGGATAGATTCCTGTCACAGAGACTTCCTATACTCTGGAGCAAACTACCTATCTATATCAAACAAAGCTCATTAGTACTCTTCAAGAAAAATCTTGATGATTGGATGGGAGATAGGAAATTCACCCTGGTGATCACTTCTCTGGCTCTGCTCGACAGGGGCACAGGAAAATAATTTTCTTGGGTGGCGAAAGCCAGGGTACCTTTTTGGCTAGGCTAATATAGGCCCTAGGGCCAATAGCCTACTACCTACCTATGAACCTATGAATTAACAAGTCTTCATATAAAGAAATATCTAAATTTGCAAAATTCATATATGAAATCATATATAATGACTTTGACATAGAAACAGTATTTCAAAAGTTTACAAAATATTGATAAACTATAAAACAGCACCCAAAACCTCATATTGGAAATATATAACAAAAGGACACTCAATACAGTTAACTGAAAATATTAAAACAAATATCTTATTATCGATAAAATGTACATCCTTTACACAATACTGGAAAGTTTTTAATTGGAAATGCTTGCACAGAGCATTCTTAACCCCAGACAGAATCTGTAAAATTAGTTATTCCGTAAAAGGAATATGTTGGACTTGTGAGCAAGTACACAATGCAGATTGGAACCACATTTTCTTTGAGTGTGTTACAATTAAGCCATTTTGAAATGGTATTAATAACTTTCTACAAGCTTTATTTAATGAATCATTTTATTTAACTAAAGCTGTTGTATTATTAAATGTGACCGAAGGTCTTTATTTGAATAGGTCAAACATGTATCTAGCATGGACTATACTTGCAATTTCAAGGAGGTGTATAACAAGAAGATGGAATACAAACACACTACCAATTTTGGAAGACTTCTACAGCCTACTGAAGACC
Organism: Protopterus annectens; assembly: GCF_019279795.1. NCBI lineage: Eukaryota > Metazoa > Chordata > Ceratodontiformes > Protopteridae > Protopterus > Protopterus annectens. The sequence continues at coordinate 1,212,177,415 of NC_056728.1, forward strand.
ACAGCATTATTAGAAATTAAAATTAAAGAACTAAGAATTTATCCAAAGCCATTTATAAACAACCTTTGGGGAAAAGTCTTATCATTGATTGACACTATATAATAATTGATCAAACACTCTGATAATGGATTGGACATACTTATAAAGTAACCGTATACATTAAGAGCTGTTATAGTGTCAGGCTAATGTAAATAGTGTACATAGTTATTTAAGATGTTATGTATAAATACTATGGAATTCATTCAAATGTATTTAAAAAATAAAAAGAAAATTGAGAAAAAAACAACAGTAAAAACAGTTGTACAGATTACAGAGATATTAAATCAAAAGTGCAGAAGATAATTGAGAATAAACACTTATCTTTTCCCAATATCACAGTAGGCAGTAGGTCAGTCTCTCTGCAGCTTAGAACAGCTTCAGCAAATAGGTATATCTGATTTAAAACACTGGCTATTAAAAATAAATGAACAGAAACCTATCCAATCAACAATAACAGTTTTGCAGGAATGCCCCTAGCTAGATTAAACCAGTCCTGTTCACTCTCTCCCACAGAGAAAACAGATAGGCCTCTAGACAAAATATTTCACTGCAAACTGAGGGTAAAAGTAACAGATATTCAGCTCTATCACACAACAAAAAGGACAGTAAAAACAGTTGTACAGATTACAGAGATATTAAATCAAAAGTGCAGAAGATAATTGAGAATAAACACTTATCTTTTCCCAATATCACAGTAGGCAGTAGGTCAGTCTCTCTGCAGCTTAGAACAGCTGCAGCAAACAAGTCTATCTGATTTAAAACACTGTGATGATGTATTTATAAACAGAGCAAACAATAGAAATAAGTTTTGTAGAATTCTGTAGGAGTAGAATCTGGATTCAATGCTTTACTGTTGGGAATATATTTGATTATATCTGTCAAAATTCTTGAAATATCTATAGGAAATAATTGAAAGAATTAATATTGAAAAGAAGCATGTTTTGAATAGTTTACTGATGTTTATATTGCACACTATAGCTGATGTACAATGAAAAACCTTCTTGGAATGATTTTAACATATCTTGTGCTTACAGGTAACCTGCGCCTTTTGGTATAATTTTAATAAAATGGAGACTGTTGATTTTTTTAGCTTTACTTCCCCTGCTATCCATTTTGAATTCTGGTCTTGCTATAAATATGACATGGCTACATCTAAACTTAGAAGCATAAAGCCACCTATTTACTGTTGGTCACAACACTATGGTATCACATACCTGCATTAAACGTATCCCTAGGAGGAGTATTTGTTTTAATGCTAAGGGTCAAATTCCAAAAGAAAGTTGTGCACATTGAAATGCACCAAAGGAAAGTATCAGCAGATGCAATTCTAAAATGGATGAATTGTCAAGAGCAAGTAGTAATGTATTCAGCATAGGGTAATTACGCCACCCACACCCAGCAGATTCCAAAACACAGCAGGTGCTCTCAATGACAATAAAACATGAAAGAGTAGTTCTCCATCACTTTTGCTAAAGCAGTTGGTGGAGGTCATTGGTGCTAAAGTGATTTCTGACAAATTATACTACAATCATGTGGTTTCCAAAAAATAAATAAATAAATTAATAATAAATACAACTGGAAGCTGCAGTAAATGCACTACAGCATGTTAGGCTTCTATAGAGGATGATCTGCAATTGTGTCCTAGAAGACAGCCAGTACAGTGCAAAGCCATGTTACAGTTAAGCCAGCTCTCTGTCTAGGAAATAATTGCTAGATAGAGATTTGCGTACAGAGCTGGTGCAGAATGTTTGTAGGATGTATGCACCCCTCATGTCTTTATGCAGTCTGTAGGGTAACCCTGTCCAGCAGAATCAAAAGTGTGCCTGAGTTCTGGGTATATTCGCCTCTGGGTCATATCAGCAGAATGTGGGCGATGCCGTAGGATGTCTCAGAAAGTTGCAAGTCACATACTAGAGAAGTTCCTAGCAGCTAGTGCTGGACTGCTATGGAGCAGGTCTATGCCATCACCAATTTTCCACATCTTCTCAGTGCAATTTACTGTGCCCTCATACCAATAAAGCCCCCAGAATCACACAATGCAGATTGGCACATCAATAGAAAGCAGTGGTCATCGCTCAATCTTCAGGTAGTGTGCTCTGCGGGTGGCCTTATTATGAATGTTATGGCAACACACCTCAATAATGTGCATGATACTGCTGTCATGTGGGAATGTGAGCTGTGGTCCACTTTCCAATAGGGTGATATTCTGGAGGGGCTTCTGTTTGGCAGGTATATGACCACAACTATATTAAAATCTAGACCTGTCAATATTAAGCAAAAATTAAATTTTTCTATTCCTCTACAAACAGGTGACTGCAGTTATCCACTGGAACCCTGAGTCATGACACCATTCATAATCCCATCTATGCCTGCGGAGGATACAATCAACATTGCAGACACCATGACATGTGACACCACTGATTAAGTGTTTGGCATGCTCATGTCATATTTTACATATCTGGACACATCTGTGGATGCACTGCATTACATACGAGGAAATGTGTCATAGATGGTTTCTGTGTGTGCCATGTTGCACAACATTTTAACAAGACAAAATGTCCTTCTAGCCCTAGCTATGGGTGACATACCTCAAGAACTAAGATATCTGAGATGGAGATGTCAGAGCTATCAAAGGAATATCCGAAGGACACAAGATTGTGAACAACCAGGCATGAATGACAGGGGCTGCTGCTGTATATATGATAGCTCTGGCAACATGGCAGAGTCTTGTTCATAACTTTGGGTCATATCAAGCCCACACACACAAGTACACAGATAAACCAGTGATGTTCATATACTGTTTCCCCATTACAGCATCACAGCTGACAACTACAGGAAAAAGCTGGCAGCTGGCCAATTGAAACTTCATACATACTAAACTAATAATTTGATATGCAAACTTTTATACAGACATGCACAAAAGAAATGAATGCATCTGGATAGGTATAGAATAGGGATGGTAAACTGTCAATGGTGACCAAACCTGTATTTGTATGGCACACATGAGTTGTGCCAAACAGCAAATTTCAATTGCCAGGCATGCTGTCATTATACTTTTAATGACTGTATGTATGTAGCAGCATAAATGTGTTTTGACAATGACTGTTGGAATATGCATCAGGAGGATGTATCATAATCAATGGAACTTTATATAGGGTGGTCATATGATAACACTGAGATGCAGTATGCACATGTCATAGGAATGTGTGACAATGGAAGATACAAGGTTATACAGCATACAGCAGCTGCAATACTAACACTGGAGTAAGGTGTGCCAACAAAGACACATATCTGACAAGGTACATGTAGTATGGGACAGGACTGTCTCAGCCTGAACACATAAGGCAACAGTATAATGCATGTGTATTTGTAACAGCATGACATATGCAGTTGCACCATTGAGTGTAATAAAACAATGCATCAAAAACAGGTATGACACATTAGCCATGGGACACTTAGCAGTATATCTGTAAAGCCACTTTATCTATGGAAGTGTGTGTGTGTGTGTGTGTGTGTGTGTGTGTGTGTGTGTGTGTGTGTGTGTGTGTGTGTGTGTGTGTGCGTGTGTGTGTGTGTGCGTGTGTGTGCAGGTTTGTATGGAAAGGCATATATGACCATGACAGTACATGAGGAATATAACAAAGGTGAAAAGGAAAAATGCAGGTTCATAGGTGCATAGGTTCATACTAGGCTATCTGCCCTAGGGCATTTATAAGCCTAGCCAGAGTGTGTTTGGCTTTCGCCACCCATTTTAAATTAATTTTGCTATGCCTTTTTTTGAGGTTAGTATACTGTGCCTCTGTCTAACAGTGACACAGAAGTGATAGCCGGGGTAAACCTATGATCTCCCATCCACTCATCAAGATTCCTCTTGAAGAGAGTCAATGTGGGACTCTGCTTAACCTGGACTGGGATTTTATTCCAGAGTGAAGGGAGCCTCTGGGTTATGAATCTGTCCCTCCAGCATGTCCTATTTATTTCAGTGCTGAGGTTCAAGTCTCTCGAGCGCGTAGCTCGATGGGATTTGGATTTTCTGAGGTGCACTGTGTATTGAGATGCAGACAGTGGCAGTACCAAAATAAAGTGTAACACGTAACACTGGTATGCCATCTGAAGTACACCTGTGCATGCAACAATGACAGACAACAATGGAATGTTGTATGAAGACTCTAAATATTGTAGCCGACAGTTGTATGATGATGATGAGTTGAACATATGGTTGGTGTACATAAACTAGGAATAGCAAGTCAAATGGAGACATCAGTATTAGCAAGGTACATCATTAAAAGTGTTAATATAGTACAAAAGAGAGAACAAGGGCATGTATGTACTACATGACACAACATGTAGGCAGTTAATCATGTCAGCCAAGCAGTATTATGAATAGTATGTTGGGACACAATTGCCAAGCTCTGATCATGGCAAGCAACAGCACAAGTGTGTATGCATTGCAGCACAGACATTGGTGGATGAGGGACATGTATGGGTCTTTTGAGAGGTGGCCTGCTCCTCCCCACTGCAGATAATCTTGCATATGACTGTCAGGGAATGTAATATCCAGTTCCTATTATGAAACTGCTTCAGCACTTCTATAACAAGGCTTTTAACAGAGCATGAAACAGATACCACACTATCGTGTTGTATAGCCGGTGTTGCCATGACCTCTCAATCAGTGCGCTCTTGACCCTTATATAACATATGGGGCTGGAATGCTACAAGATTGGTAGTGTATGCAAGTGCACGCAGATCATTGCTATGACATTGCTGGGAATATCCATGCACAAGTAAGAGCAGGTGTGCACCATCAGACACACTTCCATACATATCAGTCATATGACCACGTGAAGTCCTATGGAGATTATCACTCCATTGTGGGGCAGGGTCACCACCACTCTCAGACTCATCCGAGGAAAGCAGCTTAAGGTCAACATCATGACCAATATCTGATGCCTCAGCATCATTAGGCTAGTCATCCAAACCATCCTCCCATCAGAAGCTATACCCTGAGTCACAGTACTGACCACTCCAGAACATAAGAATATTGATCTCCAGTGTGGTGCCCTGTGTTTCATAAGCTGCAGTGTCTGAATGAGGCTCATCAAATCCCTCCACAGGATGAGTGGTTAGGTTTGTGGAGGAGGCGGGAAGTTGACATGCAGCAAATACGGATATGGCATGTGTCAGATATATAAAAAGGGGTGAATGGAACAGAATACATGTGAAAAAGTCAGACACTTCAGTAACTATGCAGAAGAGGAATGGAGATGTCAACATACTAAGGTGGTGTGGCCATGGGTGGTACAATGCCCTAAACAACATAGACATTTTGTATTAGGCATCAGAAAAGTACATGATATTAGCATCATAAAAGTGTTCATAATGCATACATATCAGAAATGTTCTCCTCTGACTCCATACCCTGTGGTGAGAACTGCAATGCAACTGTGGAGTACAGATACACATATACAACAAGTCATTAGGAGATACTCAGACATCATCTAGATGCAGGTTACCTAATACTGGTAAGCCTGAGTAGAGAGACACATACCTGAAGGCTGATGCTGTGTGCTGGTACATGAAGGCCCTGTGAAGGTGAATAGAACATCATCACACAGATTGCTCACAGTGACATCTAATCAGAAGTTAATAAACAGCATATACATGCAGTCTTACCAGTTCTTCCATCAGCCAAGGTGTAATGTGTATTGGTTGCTGGGTTGTTACTGCAAAATAAATATGAACAGAGAAAACACGTTTGAATACATGTCCATGCAACTCGTGTACTACGCTGTTATATACGTGAATAGAGTACATGTTGTGGTTTTGTGGAATACCAACTTCTATCCCTCCTCCAGGACCAGGAATACAATGGTCCTGACAGGTGATATGGTGAGAGACAAGGAATAGAAGTGTGCCATCCAGAGGAGCTATTGATGGTCCAATCACAGTAATATTTCTCTACCTCATGTAATGGTGTTTTTTCTACGCAGAAGATCAGGTCAAAGCAGTGGCATGGGCAGACCTCTACGGAAATTAAATATGCCTAGAGAGAAATGTAAGAAAACAGCTATGGTGAAATGTTTAAATTGTAATTTGTGTGATTATCTGTATACTGATTCCAATGAAATCAACATTAACGATTATAGTATAAGAATCAAAGGATGTTATACCTGTAAGTCCAAATTTGTAGTTTATCTACTGTTCTGTATCTCTTGTATGTCATTTTATGTGGGTTGTACTGTAAGACAATTATACAAATGGATACATGAACACAAACATGCAGTACAAGTGGGTGGTGAAAAGAATGCAAGGTGGCTTTTAAATTTATAGCATTGGATGAAATAAAAAAACAGAGAAAATGCTTAATGCAGAGGATGAAGTAGGGTGGCATGAATATTTATGGCAAGTGAGGCTAAATGCATGTTACCCACCAGGGTTAAATAATCAAGAAGATTTTGTTGCATACTTAAAAAGGAAAGGTTTAAAACACTATTTGGCAATCATGTGATGATTTTAGTATTTATGCATTTCTTTTACTTGGCATTATTCAGTCTGAAGAAGTCTCAGTTTGTCAGAGATGAAAGTGCTTACTGATGATATGATATGTTCAGTAAAGTTGTTGCTTTTTATTACCGGCTTTTAATTATTTTAGCTTCAAGTTAGCTCGTTGTTTGTGAGACCTCTGTGGAATGACTGTGATCACAAATGGTATTTGTCATGTTGGTAATATCATGCCACACCTCTGTCATCCACAGTGTATCACCTGCATGTCCTTCTATGTTGTCTTGTCATGTTACAGGGCCTCAAAAATTATCTCATTCTTCCTACTGAACTACGTACATTTTACTTTACAAAAGGATGGCAAAACAGATTAATGCAGGTTCTGTAAAAAAAGAATTAGAAACAGCCACACATCTTGTTGCTTAATGTGATGCACTCATGGCAAAGAGCCTGTATACAGAAAAGCACAATAATGTGGCAAGAATGTTGCTTTGGCGATTGTGCAAAACTATAATATAGAAGCAGCTAAGAATCATTGGAAACATGAAGCATAAAGCATTACAGAGTATGATGAAGTTTATGTTACATAGGATTACCATTTACCAACAGCTCAAAAAACAGATGCGAGAAAATCAGATATAGTAATCCATGAAAAAGAAGACAAAAGTAGGATTAATCATTGAAATTGTTACAGCCAGCTACTTCAGTATCTAACATACAGAGAGATACAAAGTCATAAAATACCAGGATTTGCAGGCAGAAATGAAAGTAATGTGGAAGAAGGTAACAAGACAGTTCCAATTGTTGTAGGAGCAATGTGTCTAAAAAAAATAATTAGATATGATACCTGTATGAATTACAGAAGAACAGAATCATGGGGCACATTGTGGATGCTGAGAAGAGCAATCTTGGCTAACATCAAAGATTAAAACAATATTAATTTCATGAACTCTAAGTGTACACTGACTTGGGAACGGTGCTCTTTTCTTTCATGGTATTGGAAATGTGAAAGACTTGGAGAAATTAAACCAAGAGAAATGATCATGTCTTCTTCTACCAGACATCTGCAAAAAATAAAATATGTAACATATCAGGATGTAAAAATGTAGTACACCTATTCTAAGATCCTCATCAGCAGTGTGAGATGTGTTACTGCTCCACATATACATTCTACTGTAATACAGGAGAAAACATGACAATGTAAGAAATGTATACCTACCTCTTACATAAACTCATAATTAACACACATGACAACTAACAGGTGCTGTATATGTAATTACACCTAAATGTAAATAGAATATGCCACACACACTTCCCAGTATATAGCTTAGGATAGCGCATGCATCCAGAGATGTGCTATGAACCCAGGTCTGTGGGAGTGCATGGAGTCCTTATAGTCCACACTACCACTACACCACCACTTCAGCAATGCTAGCTGTGGGTATATCCACACCTAACTGCACCTGCAGAGCACAATGTTCCTACAATGTCATCAACACACAATAGGCATACAGAACTGATATTAATACAGTAAGTCACATCGAGCTACAGACCTGTTTAATATGTTAAGCATTTATATGAGTAACATGTGTACCTGAAAGTTAGTTATTCATGGAACACAGCACATCACCACATTGTGAATAAATGTGAAGTGATATTTCAATATAACCACATTAAAAGGGTACAAGGTGAGACTGCTAATATCATTGAAGTCCCCATAGAAAGCCAGGGGACCTTCCAATATTATGCTTCAGTATGACTTAGTATCTGCAGACCACCCCTCAAACATATGACCTGGAGGATACTCCTATAACATGTCTTTATCCACAAACAGTTCTACAGACTAAGAGGTAGACCTGCAGTACTGACAGATACAGACAGAATCCATCTATATCTGCAGTAGACTGAGTAATGGTGGACAATTGTCGATACACCTGCATATGGTAGGAAGCAAAACTGTGCTCTTTATCTCAATACATGTGCATGTACTGATGATTTGTAAGTGTAATCTTTGTGTATTATGTCCAAATGGTACAGACAGGACAATATGACTATCTCTGAACACTGATAGGCACAATTTGCTAACATCAAAACATAAACAGCTCTCATACTTAAAGCTTACCTTTTGTGTGTGCAGAGTCAGGAAAGTATGCCAATTAGTATGAGCACCTCAATGCACACAACTACTAAGTACTACTTGTGCCACACATAATTAATGAGCTTCATTAGCATAGAATGTTTTGGAATTGCATCCATGGACATCCATGCAAGTTCTGGAATTTCAGCATATTAACCACTAGTTCAGAGATCAGCAACTTTTATCCTAAAACGTTTTCCCCAAGATTTACAAAGACCCGCAATGGGTACGGAAAGGGGGTTTGAGATACAATTTTTAATGCAATATGGGTATATATGCATTTAGCACAAAAACAAAACTTCAAGTACTTACAGAAGATAAAGAAAAACAAATTAATGGTACTTTTAACACTACATTTCCGCACAGAATTGTTTAGTGTTTGGTGAGTAGATGGACATCTTCAATTTTAAACAGGTGAATTCTTAGCTTGCTTTTGATAGCATTCATGTTGGAGAATGTCTGCTCACAATAATAAGTGGACCCAAAATTCATCAAAATTCCAAACACTACTGTTTTGAGTTGATGATAATAATGTGGAAGGCTATTCCATGTTTCGAAAATCAATTGGTCCTCCGTTCAACAGTTGGAACATTCGCCCATTTGTGATTCATGGCTAAAGTTGCCCGTTCTCTTTCCACATTTTATAGTTCCACTTGTAAAGATACACCCCTGGATTCATTAAGGCAAAATTTCCATGCAGGAACAGTGTAGCCGTTCCTGCACGGAATATGGCTGCCTAGCGCTCCAGCAAACAGCTGATCTGACGAGCACAAGCGTGCCTACACTGTTTCTGCATGGATATGGCTGCAGAATGCTAATTACCTCACCTGCTGGTGAAAACCATGCAAATGAGGTGAATTAGTGATTCACCAACCAGCCAGGTATCCATGCAAGAACAGTGTTATTTGCAGAAATGTATTTGGTTACTAACTGAATACATTTCTGCAAATAACAAAACGGAGGCATGGCAGCTCTCAAAAAAGCATGTATTACAGTGTTTAGGCATGCCAATGGCCAAATATATGGCTATTGGCATGGAAAACAGTTTTTTTATATAAAAATCAATTTTTTTTGGCCGATCTCGGCCTTTTAAGCATAGGGCAGCGGCACGCAAACGGGATTGTGCCAAAAATTTAAAAAAATTGTAAAAACTCAATTTCAAGGGGAAATCTGAATTTTGCTATTATAGTCTATGGCATGCAGAATGACAACAATACCAGGGGACAGTTGTTGTCAAGGGGAAAGGCTCTGTGTAAGTGTAACTATGGACTAAGGCAGTGGGGTATGCAAATGAGGGGAAATGTACTGAATCACAAAAATCTTCTAAGTTCCAAAATGCACCTAACTGTGTAGGTGCTCTAGCATGAGGGTGTATCTAGGAGGAGCAACAGACATGAAAAGGGAGAGTGTCAGGCATGTTGTAAGCACATTAGAGCCCTAAGGTGCAGTGATAGGATTAGGTAAGCACAGCTAAGCAAGGGGGTGTGTCTGAGGCTGTATTGACTTATTCCTTGAACTGAGGAGTGTGTTTGCAACTAGGGGAGGTCCGTTTCTTACTGTTTACATAAGCTAAATGGGTTTGCATGGCACACACCTGGTCTAAACCAAAAAAAAAAATGGAAGTAGCAGAACTGTTTACATTTGGGCACCGGGTTTGCGTGGCACACCTCAGGACTTAAAAGGGGAGGAAATGGGAAGGGGCAAATGAAAAAAAGGGAAAATAGTAGAATTAAATTAATCAAGTACAAATAACAGCTGGAAGATGGAATGCATCATAGTCAGCCAATCATACAGGCAGCATATGCAGCACAACAGTATAAAGTATGGAAACACCTTACAGTCTGGTTTTTCACACAAACTCTGCACCATTGGTGTAGACATGCAGGGAATTTTAACTGGGAAAATGTTAGAGGCTGCCATCGCTTTGATCCATCAGTATGTGCTAAGGCTGATGGCGGAGAGGAGGACAATGCTGACAACTGCTACAGACCAAGGAGTTGGAGAAGGAGAAGAGTGTTCAGACACAGGGTAACTTATCACAGAGACATACTTCCGGCTGGCCCCTGGCCTCAACTCAGAACTAACAACCAACAGAGAAGAACCTCCCAGTGGATACCAATGTGTAGCCCCTTAAGAACACTAGCCAGGTACTTTCCAAAAAGACCTGGGGGACATCATGGAAGTCATTAGCATCATCTGCATCCCAGGTACTCCAACAGTTCCTGGATGACATGCTACCACATGCTGGTGAGCACATTCCCCCCTAAGACCCATGAGAAGAGGACCAATATGCGCCATGTCACCCCATAGCACCCAAAGGTACTTGGGTACTTGGTGTGCAGATCGCACCCACACCAGCACCCACCAGTGAACAGGGTAGGGTAGGGTCTACATAGCCCAAGGGATTCCACATCAACTTCCAGTGTTGTGTGCAATGTGGGCATTGTCATGAAATGTGTGTGCTGGCAGCCCTGGAAACTATCATGACTCTGTCTGTCTATCTAGTGAAGCCCTGCAGTACTCTCCAAGCTACACACACACACACATTCAGTGCCGCTAAGTGCCAATATATGATCCTGCAGAACAGCAGCAGGAACAGCATTGGGAAGGGCCACACAGCCCACCACCATTGCCAAGGTCCCCACAGGCACAGAGGGACTCACAGGAGGATACCCCTGAGCCTGCTCCTGTAGGCAGACGGAGGCGTGTCCAGTATGCTCAGGCCTTGGCAAAGAGGCAACGCATAGCATGCACACTGACACTGTAGGGACCCCAGGGACTGACACCCCTCTCTGACTCGCACACACATTAAAATGGATGACACACACACATAATATTATTTGTAACTTACCATGTATAGGCAGTGTACTGTGTGCATCCAACATAGGTGGCCCACAATCACTGTCCTCACAACTGCTGCAAGCACAAGGTAAGTCAGTCTTCCTAAAAATAAATCAATGGATTAGTATGTTTTGCTAGCATATCTATGGTAATGCTGCATGCATGCAAGGGAATGGGGTGGCCTACTGGGATAGCAGCACACTAACAGCTATGTGGGACACCAGGAAATGTCTGGCCAAAACTGGCCTCCACACACTATGCAGTAGTACCCAAGGTGGCAAATCCCACTGCAGTATATGTGTGGGGACAACTAACTGGGGGTTCATAGGTCACAGACATGGATGTCAGGGTGGGGATCCCATAACCACCCCTCACACCCACACAGCATGTCAGCTGTAGAAAACCACAGAGAACTGTCTGGTAAAGGCACACAAATGGTGGCAATGTTGAATTGCCCCCCTACAGACTCACACAGTGACAGCACAGCAGGACCTGCAGTTGCAGTAAGGCTATGAAGGGTAAGAAGTCTGAAACTCAAATGTATGCCAGTACAATCTGACCTGGGCTTTTTACCGATATGCCTCTAGTCCCCAAGATAGGGCACAATACTATGGTAAATGGAACCAAAATGTAACGCAAATGTCAGCACAGTCTGTGCAAATGTGTACAGTTGACAGGTGTGCCTCCACCCCCCCCCATATATCCACACAAATACAGTAACACGTATGTTTGCAGGGAAACAGCAGCATAGCACACATTGGCAGGGCTGTATCAATACACATGAAACCATGTTGCCTGTCCACAATATGCAAGGGTCAATGAGCTATGTGTATGTGTGGTTAATACTGTCAGGATCTGGCCACCACATTCTCCTGGCAGTTGTCTTGTAGTGCCCTAGGTACAGTGCTGTCTTTGACAGGGCCATGTGCAGATAACTGCAGTGCCAACTGTTATGCATGTCAGTGATATCCACTGCTCTGCCACTGACATACCTGGAAGTCACAGTGCTATGTGGAATATACTACACATATTAGTGACATCTTGAAGGATGTGTAGCAGAGGTGCTAAGGCTTTTGTGAATATAAGTGCTTTTTGGTACTGTTGCCAGTGGTCATTCTCAATAATCCTTTTTTCTTATGTTTGCTTTTACATATAATGGACATGCCTGCACAGTTGAATGCACTCTGTACCCACACCCATAACTTCCAACCTCTGACAGCAAGATGTCTGGACAAGGGCAGAAATAAAAGTGGAACAAAGGCACAATGATAGGCATGTGTTGTAAATATCACCCTTACATACTGAGAAAGTTAGTAGGGTGAGGGGTTTGCAGTAGCAGGAATTGTCTGAAGGTTATGTAGTCTGAAACAGTAATATATGTCATTATTTTGCAACATCAGTCTTTAATTATATGTAACTAACTTGCCATAAAAACACAAGTTTACGTAGAAAGGATGAAACCTCTAGTCAAACACCTGGACAACCTGCCAAAAAATGTACAGGTGAGAGGTATGCCCACACAAGGATAGAAGATCTCAGGTTAGAAAGATACCTCACAAGCAGGAGATCCCCAGTCAGTATATCACCAAGTTGCTGGACTGTTTACATAGCTGTGTCATTACTAAACTGGCTGTAGCCACACCTCACAAATGGTCTTGTTGAGCAAGAATATACGGTACTTGCATATTATTGCAACCAGATTCTGAGTGAGTCTGTGACTTAACAGTACGATGTTAGACACGCATGTCAGGTACTCCCGATCCTTCAGTGATGTGTATCACCCCTCTGAAATGAAGATCTGCTGAAAGACTACACTTTTTAGTGTTATTCAACGAGGTTTTACTTGATGGCTGGCTGGACTTATTAACAGAAGTAGGATTGGTTTTGTGTTTAAAAAATGAGCTGAGTGGGGTAGAAAGTCAGATGAGTTCCCCAGGGTTGTTTATTTGTCACTGTTTAACAGGAAGGTGGAAGCGGCTTTTGGAGCTGTACTTTACCGGCTTAAGCTAAAATACACATTATGGCATATTTGTGAAATAACTGACAGTCTTTCCCCACAACACAATCCTGTATAAATCTGTTCTATTTTCTGAGTGCTGCTTTGCTTCTTTGAGCAGTGAGTAGGATGCAAAACTGTCCCAACACTCCCTGTGGTCCATGGCAGGTCCCAGGACTCTCCTCTTAAGAGGTACAGAACCGTGGTCTACCACGAAAAGGCTGCCATCTTTCTCATTGTCAGAACAGCAGCATTACTGTGAACAAGGGGGAAAAAACAAACTGTAGTTAGTTGGTTATTTTTTAATTTCACATTTCATTACCATGACTTTCAAAGCAGGCAGTAACCCTTTGTCATCAAGGAGCCACGGAGAAAAGCTACTGAATGAGCTTACTTTCACAGATTCAGTTATTTTTTTCTGTGAAACTTTGATTGCTATCCAACAAAGTTTTCTTTGATGATTTCCTACAGTTGTTTACAGAAGCGGATTTGTTTTCTGTTTACAACATGAGTCAAACTAAGTCACACAGACTCGCTCAGAATCTGGTTGCGATAATACGCAAGTACCGAATTTACATAGCTGCCCTCATAATATTGGTCTATGCATCATACAACTAGCATTCCTCTTGTAAAGCACTGTGATGATCTGATGATGCCTGGCACTAGGTAATGACACAAGCAATACACTGCAGTTTCAGACTACAGATATGTCAGAAAATGTCTGCTAAAGAAAACAAGTACCCTAAGGAAAGTCTGTGTACTCCTGAGAGGTATGGCTGTAGCACACAAAACCCTGGACTGGAGTACACCTATCTCTGCAATGCAGTCCCACTCTAACTATAGAAAGTCACACTGGGCACATTGGAACCCACATCAGAATATATGACTGTATTGTGTATATATGTCTGTGCATACAGACAGCTATGTACACCTCAACTGTGCCCACACACACACACACACACACACACACACACACACACACACACACACACACACACACACATCAGACAGAGTTACCCTCAGTGCAAAATGAAGGACAATAATATGGTAGGATGCCCCAGAACAAATTCAAGGCAGAGTGCAATTGCCAATATCTGAGGTGTTCCACAGTCTATATGCTGACAACCTGAAACTGGGAAAACTGATTACAAGTGTTACAGATAAAGCATGTCTGTAAAATAATTTGACTAAATTTACCTTTTGGGCTCAGGAGAATAATATGTTAATAAATACATCAAAAAATAAGCATATGTCATTTGGGAGACATAAACTGAAAGGTGAATATTTAATACAGCACACAGTGATTGAAACTGTAGACTCATTTAAGGACCTGGGTATATGGGTAGATTCAGCTATGATTTTTCTAATCATATCAACCAATTGGATAATGATGGTTATAGAACTATAGGTTGCATAGAAAGATTTATAAAGTCTAGGAAATCAAACATAATAAAGTCATTGTTTGTTAGTTACATTAGACCAAAACTTGAGTATGGAATAACAACATGGAAACCCTATAGGAAAACAAGCATGAATAAACTGGAAAGAGTACAGCAGAAATATACTGAGGGCATCCATGGATGTGAAAATCTAAGTTATCGTGAAATACTAAAATATCTGAACTTGTACAGTGTCTCTTACAGATATTTAAGAGGAGATCTTATTCCGGTATATAGGGCATTTAGGGACAACTACCTCTGGAAATGTTTGGGGTTATCAAAAAGTACTAGAGAACCATCAGATAACCTATGTAGAAGATGCTGTAGGAATGAGAAGTATACTAATTGGTTCTCTGACAGAGTAGCTGATGTTTGGAACAGACTACCAAATGACATTAAAGCAAGTACTAGTTTAGATATTTTTAAGAACAGCCTGGACATTTATTATAGGAACAAGTGTTTTGGTATATTGGCAAGCTAGAAGGGCATTAATGCCCGTGCTTGAAACACTTGTATGTATGTATGTATGTATGTAATAGCACTTTGCAAGAGAGGGGGTTCTCAAACACTTACTCATTTAACACCTGATGAGGAATACCTATTTTCTATTTATGATGGCCATGAGACAGATGACAATGGCACTGGAATAATCAGAGGTGGTGTGGACACTGGCTATTACTCATCTTGGCAGCATCAACATACATCTGCACAGGAAGGTTGATTTGACCACTAGAACATAGAGAAATGAATGCTCAAGAGGAATGATTGCATGTAACACATGACAATTACTGTTAACATGTGAACCCTGCACTTCTACACATAATGACATTAATGAAAGTCTGCATGGTAAATGTACTCCAAAACTCCTTACACAACATACAGTAGTGTGCTTTACTGTCAGAGTAGTAATATATTCAATTTATTCTTTACAGGGTAAGCAGCAGAAACAAGCATTTCCATTATGCCAGTAAATTTAGAGAATTTCAGCAACAGAATCACTGATGATGATGATCATAACACAGTTATATTTAAGAGGCAGCCTGTGGAAAGTGGCAGACAGTCACCAGGTTTATTGGCAAGAACCCACAGCCTACATTTTAGTTACTCTGCAGGAAATGGCACTGGATCACCAATGGTGACATTACACTACAGGTTATATAGGGAGAAAACTCACGGACCTCATTGCCAGTGTCTCCAGACCTAGAAGAACACTTTCTGGATGATGGAAGAAATTCAAAGATAACAGTGTCCACTCTGAAACCTTTACAAAGGGGTGCAAGATGCAGACATATGTTGCAGCTAGACAGGAAACGTAAAGTGTTGGCTGTGCATCATCAAATGAGCAGTGACATTGTTAAGGTTCAGTGCTCTGCCACAGAAAGGCATCTGGAAATGTTCAGAGTCCTCTAGTGTGTATGTGAGGATTTTCCGGCACTACATGGAAGTTGTAGAAAATAGGGATAATGTCATGATCACATTAATCCATAGTACGGTGACACACCAAGCATCCATGGTAGCCTATATTTTTATACGTGAGAACTTACTCAAATAAGAGGCAGTTTTGGAAGGAGAAAAGGAAATGGTACTGCCTGGACATCTGGGGCATAGCACATGATACTATAAGTGCCTCTCAAAAAAGGAAGTAGAAATATTAGGGGGGAACAAACACAAAAAATATTCATGCAGATCATGTCATCATGCACCTACATAGTAGAACCTCTTATTTGAGGTCCCAATCCTGTAGTACTGTGAGATTGTATGCATCAGGTAGGTCACAGCATCATGGCAAGTCTTCCACCATCCAGCTCACAAGACAGCTCCTCCTCAGTATCACATGTGGCTTCACCTACCCTATCTTTAGGAGGTATCATGTATGACATATTTGACCTTGTCTTACTGTGATTCAGGCTAGATGTTTCAAGTACTTACAATATGAAACATAGCATTTGACTCACATGCACTGATCTTAATATATAACTTGAAATGTATTGAGTTAATAAAAAAGAAAAAAGATATATATCTATACTGCAGAATACCTGTGTACAGGATGTATCCAGATATTAAGATAGTTTACATGTACATGCATTTTATTTCAGTAATGGTAGAACTTATAATTAAAGGAAAAATCTGAAAAGAAAGGAGTACAACATTAACATTCAAACTGCCTTAATTTACATCATCCTTTATCAAGAGTTCAGCAGTGGCATAGCTGACAATTACCCACAGCATAAAACAAATATCATATGGTATTAAGAGAAACACTCCTTAAGAAAAAACAATTACATGAATATCCTGCCATCTACAACTGCACTGTTGGCATTTCACCTGATGATTTACTTCTAAAGACACAAGTCATTGTTTATGAAAAAATGAACTAATCCAATGTACAGTATCTTAAAAGAGAACAATAAATAATTTCTAATGTGTAATAATTACAATTAAGGGAGCAATGTATAATGAAAAAGCAGCATGTGATAAATTTTCCATTCAAGTGTAAGGTATGAGTTCATGTTAAATGCAAATTTAGACATTTTGGTAAATTCAACACAGTGAAATGGTGACATAACACATTTCATTACAGCCACCATATCAGGAAATTCAGTTTATGCATACCTATGTATAGTCCCTAAGCAAAATTTATTGTGCAAAATAGTTAAAATTGTAGTTATTCCTTATATGATGCCTTATGGCATCACTGAACGGGTGCCAGAGAGCAGTTAGGCAAGACTTTTGTAAGCAATAATATGACTACCTGTTCTGAAATAAAAAGTATTTAAAGACAAAAAGGGAATGTCTGATGAACAATGACAACAGACCAAGCACCACAGAGTATAGTCACACATATCACTGCATGGATCAACTACTTATAGTAGGACTGGACTTGGGAACTGCAGTGACAGCATGGGTCACGTCACCACCAGTCCGGTGTATGATCATGTTGTGCGGAATGCAACATGCAGCAAACATCTTGCATGCAGTAGTTAGATCATACTGAAGAGCACCCCCAGACTAATTCAGGCATCGGAATCAGCTTTTTGGCATGCCATATACACCTTCAATGAAAATACAAGTCTAGAATAGGGCTGTATTAAAATTATGTTCCATAGCTCCACTTGGATTTCTCACTGGTGTCATGAGGCATGGCTCCAGTGAATATCCTACATCACCTGAAAAGAAGAAACAAATAAAGAGAAAGGGGGGAAGAGACAAAACTAAGAACCTGTGTTTTACTATTAAGCAATACATTTTATTATGTATAAATGTTTACATACTAAAAAAAATATTTTTACCAACAAGATGAACACTGGGCATCCTACCATGCAGGAAGGGACAGTAGAGTGAGCTAGTGTGTCTGATATGAGAATTGTGTGCACTGCCAGGTTGCTGGATAGAGACATTGGTGATGCACCCCCATGCATCACACACTACCTGGCAAGTGATAGAATGTTAGCACTCCCTATTGTGGTACCACTCTGCCTGTTGACCATAGGGGGCCCTAATTGCAACATAAGTGCAATATGTCACACTGAGCACCTTAGGGAAATGTGCCACCCCAAAAAGGCATGCATAGGACTGTCTCAGTCCTGCCGACACACTAGGAAGTAGATGTTGTGATCCATACTTGTCAAGAGTACATCTAGAAACTGTTGAAGTATCCTCAAGGGAGATGCTAGAAAAATGCTCAGTGTGTTTGCAGTCTGTCTCTAGATGGTCCCTGTGGCAAGTATAATGAGGGCTATACATACCTAAGTATCCACAGGGGTAGAAGGGTGTGCATTCCCTAGTACCTGTGAGGGGGCAATACATGCTCACTAACACCCTTACAATATCCTTGTCCACTCTAAACCTGTCAAGGATTTCCTGATTATCAAAATGATTAGGTGTAATTCTCTGCCTAGTTCCCCAATCTCTTGGCTGGCAAGTGCAGCTTGGTGTGCAGTTTTGGCTTGGTGAAGACAAGCAGCTCACACCAGGAAACAGAAAAACAAACAGCAACAAAAAGCATCTTTGCATATTGCAAATTAGATCATAGAGATTTCCAGACAAATTCAACTTTTTGAAGACAGCCTCAGAATTTATGCTACAGTCAACTCGTATGTCCAGTTAAAACAATATTTCTGTCTTGTATGTTTAAATCATTTGATCAACAGGTTATATGACTGCCAGATACAACAGTCATATTGCAATACTAAATGCATTTCAACTGTTGACAAAAACACTTTAGCTTAAATCTTTCATCTGCTTTACCAGCATGCAAATCTTTCATTTATATTTTATTTTTGTGTTTCCACACCTTGATGAATTGATTAAAAAACAACACAATCTGCATTTTGATTAATGCTTTATAATGCATTTTCTTTATGGATTGTAACAGCAGTCATGAATTTACTTGTTTCATTATTTTAATTCTACTGTGTTTATCACTATAAACATTTTTAACAGTGAATTAATAAAATTAATATCAGCATCTGTTTTTCAAACTGCAAATAATTTGCAAAGTTTTTTCCTCCATATTAGTTAGTTTGTATACCTTGTACACATCTAATGCTTCTCTGTTGTTATATCAGAGTCTTTCAGCAATCTACCTATGACTTGATAATTTAAATGCTACAAAGAACTCTATAATGCAACCCATTAACACAATTTCTTGTTCTTATCATTATAAACACTGACACAGCTTTAAGCTTTTTGATGCTTCAAATTTAATTTTCATTTCCACTAACTTGCCTTTTTTCAGCATTATACTTCTTCTCTGCAGTTTCACTCATAGTGAGATAACAAATCAGATTTTTGAATCCATGGTATCTAATTCTCATATATATGTCTACTAAACATCAGGATGTTGATGGCTGTAGTACAGACATTTTGAGCCAAAGTAATGAAAATTGAGCTGAATTCCTTCTGATAACACTATAAGGACTGTGGCAAATAAAATAACTTTTTAGAACAATTTAACATTAACTTTACTGTTGTTAGAAAAATATGTATTAATGTGAGTATGCTTAATGCCAATTAATAACCAAGTATTTTAATATGCTTTTCATTCTATTTTTCATGCACTGTATTTTATACAAATTGAGTTTCATATGAGACTGAAAAAGATGCTTTTTGAAAACTGCAGTATGCTTTCTGAAACTTGCAAGTTGCCCTCTGACCTAGTAATTTCTAGCACAGCAATATTCATGTTTATGCCTTTTGGAAATGTACTTGAGAAGCAGGTGTTTATCTGCTAGGTCAGGAACGAATGAATGGACAATGCTTTATTCTGTAAATGTAATGATTTTAGACAAACAGCTCTGTTCGAAGGATGGGAACCTGTGCAGCTGCAGTAACTTAGAGATAAAGTAGACAAAGGATTATTAGAGAAATGAACTGCTAGCATTGTGCTTGAAATAGCCATAGTATCTTGAATGGTAACATAACATGTATCTAACTGGGAGTAATCAAGGCCATGTTGTTTTCCTCAGGAAGTTTCACATAAAAATTGATAAATCAGCAGAAATTCATGGGAAAGATGGTCAGCAGATGATGATGAAAAAGGTGGTAATCTGTTACGTCAGCACGGTAGGACATAATCAGTTTAAGAATGTATAAAAATGAAAGTATTTCCTGTTTCTGGTTAGACAAACTCTGTATTAGCACGTTTTTGTGCCTTAACCTGAACCTACCATGTTTTGATCATTTTTAAAGTATATTTTTCCTTTGACAGTTTGGTCCTTCGGACCGGAAAGTACCTCTCGCTCTAGGCCTAGGTCAGAATTGGGCATGCATCCGTACGGAGAAGAGGCCAAATTGGCTCTTCTTCTTTGAAAGACCTCCGACTGAATTGTCATTCGAAAGAGGCCAGCCACTGTTTCTGATCTGGGATTGGAGGACGAGTCAACGATCCGGTGGATCAACTCACGGAGGGTCAGGTAAGAAGGAATTACCTTATTTCTGTTTTAAGATCAGGGACTAATTACAGAACTGTTTTTTTATCAGGTAGATTTGCATGTGCAGACCAGGGACAGAAAAAGGGGTTACTGTTTTTGTCATAGATCAGGGTAACAGAATAGGTAGGCAGTTATTCTAGATAAACTGTGAAAAGGTATAGAACTGTGGTACCACGTGATAGAAAGGGTTACATAACAATTTACAGCTTAGCTAAGACAGCAATGGGAAATCAGTGCACAAAAAATTCCCGAGACCCGCCCCTAACTGAAGACGCAAAATATATGCAATTACAGCATGCCGACAATGTTAAGTATTACACAAAATGGGTTGATAAGTATAAATTTGATGGTAATTTAGATAAACTTGCACTTATGAAACTTGTTAAGCAATTAAAAATAGACGCGAAAGGTCAACTAAAAAAGCAAAGACAATTAGGAGTCCCTCAGGCGCATAGGTGGCTTGAGGAAGCAAATCGCAGGGAACAGAGAATAAAGAATTCAAAGACAATGTTCTTAGACAAAGAAGACAATAACTTGGTAATAGCAACGGCCCCTCCTTCACCCCCTCCGCTTCCATTACCAGAATATGAAGCGAGTGGACAAACTGATGCACCTCCGCTATACCCAGCTATTCCTGCAAAATCACAACCGTTTGTCAGGGATCCTATCGAGACAAGGTCTTGAACACACGACTTTATTTTATTTATTTTTATTTTATTTTACATTTGTTGACCGGGCTAGTCTAGCTGGATACATGTCCTTTTTCAGTAGAGGCAGAAAAGCTCCCATAATTAACATAAGTATAAGTTTACAAATATATACAAGAAATTATATTAAAAATAAAATCAAACAGTAATAACATCTAAGTATACAAGCTGTTAGTCTTGTTAAACATTTGTTGAGATGGCCAGATGACATAGATACCTGAGGAGATAGTAAGATGCTGGATAAAGAATTGTGAGGTAGAAAGGAATTAGATACTAATGGTCCTATGGGAATTAGTCAGGGTTGGAACATGGGCATAACCATTGAGACTTAAGAAATTCTCTGAGATTAGTTTTGAATAGATTGAGTGAGGTCATGAGCCTGAGGTTGTTGGGAAGGGAATTCCATTGCTTTCCAATGGAGTTAGCATAAAGAGCATCGCCGCCCATGTTATTAGATTTGTTATTAGATTAGTTATTAGATTAGACTTGAGGAGGGAGATTGAGTTAAGTGAAATAAATAGAAAATCACAGGCTATGAGTGAAGAAGAGATATGCCCTCTCATAGAAGTACCAAATCCTCAGGCAGGACAGGCAGGACAGGACCCGACTCTTTTAGTTTATAGACCGTGGACACCGGAAGATATCCGGAAAGCCACGGAGGGAATTCCCCACCCAAAAGTGAATTTTCGAAAATTTTTAGAAGACTTACAAGGTATGAGATTAAGTTACCATTTGAATGGAGAAGAAGTAGAAAAAGTAGTTAGACAAATTGTGGGTCCAGATTGGCACATGATCAGTGGCGACTGGAATCCTCGTGACGCACAACTTAGACCACTCCCACATACTAATGCAGAACTGGATGGCAGAGTGAAAGGTCTGACGGACCAAATCTCTGAAAAGTGGAAGCCTAGGGCTGATTGGACTTGCATTAATCAGTGCATTCAACAGGAAGGTGAAACAGCTGATAGATATTATGCTAGACTATTAGAATGTTTTAATAACCACTGCGGAATGCAGATACCAGAAAACCAGACACAAGATTCCTCATATGAACAACAGTTAAAGAATGCATTCTTGAAGGGTAGTATAACTCCCATTAGCAGCTTTATTACAGAACACATGGTAGATCATCGTACAAGTAGATTACAGCCATTACTTAATATGCTAGACATGCAGAGAGACATTTTAATAGTAAAAAGAAAAAGAAAACTCAAGTATTTTCGGCAGAAGATGGGTCAGAAGTGTTTGTAGTACAAACTGGGAGAAAGGGTAAGAAAAATGCCCAGGGAAATAAACAATCTGACAAGCGATTAGAAGATTTTGAAGAAAGAAAGAAAAAAGGTGAATGTTTTAAGTGCGGGAAGAAAGGACATTTAGCAAGGGATTGCAGGCTAAATAAGAAGGTGACTACAGAAAATAAGGAAGATGAGGAATGACTATATGATAGTCAGGAATCACTGAATGAAAATAAACAGGAAAAGACAAGTGTAAAGGTAATAGCAAGAGTAGAGGATGTGACAGAAAGGGTAGAGGATGTACAGGAATTTGCAGACATCGAAGAAGATGAAATTTTGGACTTAGCTTTATTGAGCTTAGAGCTTTACTTAGCAGACACAAAACCGGAAGTGACGCTTCTGGTAGAGGGGAGGGAAGTCAAATTTTTGTGTGATTCAGGGGCTTCACGGACCCTGATACATCCTTCTAAGTTACCGGAAGATTCAGAATCACCAGATTATATACTAGTGAAGGCAGCTAATGGACAGCTGTATCGGGAGCCACTCTCCCATGACATAGCAATAACAGACCCCGTTTCAGGGATGACCCAGAGAAGTAAAATTGTGGTTTCTGCAAAATGCCCAGTAAATCTTTTGGGTAGAGACTTAATGCAGATATTTGGCATAGCCATAGTTCCAACCATGCAGGGTATGGAAGCACAGCGACAGATGGATACTTTTGTAGTGCAACCGGAGGGTGAGACATATTATTGGTACAGCCAGGACTTAGTTACGACTGGTCCAGGGGCAGTAACTGAAGAACTGATGAACGTAGCCATCAGTAAGTTCCCCTCCCTCGACATTGACAAACAGTATTTGTTGCATTGTACTCTGTATTACTGTAATAGACCAGGACCTGATAAAGATTATGAACAGGAATTATTTCAGAAACATGCAAACAGATTAGTGTTACGAAATCTGTACTGGGATGCAGAGGGAAACAGTGCAGTAAGCTGTTCATTGCCCCAGGAATTTTTAGCACTTTACAAATCTAATCAATTGCCACATGTTAGCTTAACAAAGAATAAAAATTTGAAATGGGCAGACTTAGGTGAAAAAGTCACAAGGTGGGAAAAGCAGACAGAATTAGAGCTCTACGAACAAGGAGTACAGAAACAGAAAGTGAATTGGATTACACAGACACACCCAGCTGTGCACTCACAGGCTAGTGAGAATAGCTGAGTATTACTCTTATTAGAAGAAGAGGAAAAAGCCTTGCGAAATATACCAGACATTCTCTGGTCAGCAGGGAAATCAGATGTAGGACTTATATAACAGCAGGACCAGTTATTATTACGCCAAAGTCAGCATTTAGACCCCAGAAAAGACAGTATCCCTTGAGAAAGGATGCAGAGATAGGAATCAAGCCTATAATAGCAGCCTTACCTAAGGAAGGAGTCTTAATAGAATCTCCTGATTCACCATGTAATACACCCATATTTCCTGTTAGGAAAGCAAACGGGGAATGGCATATGGTCCAAGATTTGCAAGCTGTAAATAATGCAGTTATACCCAGGGCACCAACGGTGCCAGACCCACACACCTTACTGAATGATTTAAAGCCAGAGCAAAAATATTTTTCTGTGGTAGACATTAGTAATGCATTTTTCTCTATACCGATACACCCTGACAGCCAATATTGGTTTGCATTTACATTTTAGGGAAAGCGGTATACATATACAAGATTACCACAGGGATATTGTGAAAGTCCAACAATATTTGCACAAGAAATGGCAAGCAACCTGGCAGGATTCATCCCACCAAAAGGTAGTCAGATTTTACTTTATGTAGATGATATTCTGCTGGCAGCCCCCACCCAGCAAGAATGCAAAGAGGACACAATAGCTTTATTACAGTTTTTAGCTACTCAAGGTCACAAAGTAAACAAGGACAAGCTACAACTTTGGAGAAAACAAGTTAAGTTCTTGGGATATGTAATATCCAAGGAAGGTAGAATATTAGACGAAGATAGAAAAACAGCAATATTACAGGCACCTAGACCAACTACCAAGAAGGAAATGATGTCCTTCCTGGGAACTACTAATTTTTGTCGGAGTTGGATACCAAATTATGTTTTGGAATCTGCTCCACTGGCCAATTTAATATTCAAAAAGCCGATGGCAGCACAGGATTTATTACAATGGACACCTGAAGCAGAAGCAGCTTTCTGCAAGCTGAAACAACTGATAGCATCATCCTTAGTTTTAGGATTACCAAACTATCATAAGCAATTTATTCAAACTCTAGACTGTAAGCAAGGCTATATGACATCAGTATTGACACAGCAACATGGGGACAAGCAACGCCCCATAGCTTACTACTCATCACAGTTAGACCCAGTGGCGTGGTTCCTGCCCCACTGTGTACAAGCAGTAGTTGCAGCTGCAATGGCAGTACAAGCTTCAGCCTCAGTAGTGTTATTCCACCCTCTCATTTTACTGCAAGAAAAAGTAGCATATCTTTCTCCTGCTAGGCATCTTTCCTGTATGACTATACTGTTGAGCCAACCTCATATGACAATTGAACGATGCACAACTTTGAATCCGTCAATCTTGCTCCCAACCCCTGCAGATGGCAAACCACACTGCTGCCTGCAGGAGATTGAGCAAAAGACATTAGCTAGACAAGACCTTATGGATGTTCCCTTGGATGATGCCGAGGTGACATACTATGTGGACGGCTCGTGCAGGAGGGGTCCTACAGGACAGAACCTAGTGGGGTATGCAGTCGTTTCTGATACTGAAACCTTAGAAGCAAAATCTTTACCACACAATTTTTCTGCACAAGCGGCAGAGTTGGTTGCCTTGACAAGGGCATGTACCTTAGCAAAAGGCAAGAAAGTGAACATTTATACTCACAGTCAGTATGCTTTTTCTACTGTACATGTTTTTGCGCAGCAGTGGAAAAATAGAGGAATGATAACATCTACTGGTAAGCCAATCAATCATGCGCAATTTATTTTAGCTCTATTAGATTCTATTCAGTTAACTAAAAAAGTAGCTATTTGCAAATGCGTAGCTCATACGAAGCAACAGGATAGGATTTCAAAGGGTAATGCACGGGCTGATACAGCTGCAAAGCAGGCAGCTTCAGCCACAGAAACTTTTCTTTTGAGCGAGGAATTATAACCCTCTGAGACTTTAGATTTGGAAATGTTAAAAACAATGCAGACACTTACTACAAATGTAGAAAAACAGAAGTGGATAAAAAGAGGAGCAATCCTTGAAAAGGGACTGTACATCTCCAAGGAAAAGAAACCAATTTTGCCATCTAATTTGTTTAGATATGCAGCATTGCTGAGCCATGGGCAGAGCCATGTCTCAAAAGGGGGGATGGTACAGTTAGTGAATCGAGTATATACAACCTATGGATTTACAAATTATACAAAAAATTTTTGTGCAGCATGCCATGTTTGTAACAAGCATCATGCACAAGGGGCATTGAAGCCTAAGCAAGGGAGTCTCCCTACACACCGTATCTGTTCCATACTATTTGTATGGATTTCATAGAATTGAATAAATACGAGAATAAAAAATATTGCCTTGTCATTATAGATGTTTTACAAATGGGAGAAGCTTTTCCGACTAAAATACCAGATGCAGCTACTGTTGCAAAGGTCCTTGTTAAAGAAATTATACCCAGATTTGGTATACCAGAAAAGATTTATAGTGATAACGGTACACATTTTGTTCAGCAACTTAGTCATTATTTTGGGATATCGTTAAAAAATCACTGTGCTTACCACCCCCAATCTGCAAGGTTAGTAGAGAGGCATAATGGGGTGTTGAAGAACAAGCTTAGGAAGCTGATGACTGAGACACAGAAGAACTGGGTGCACTGTTTGCTTTTAGCACTGTTGAGCATGAGAATTGTTCCAAATGCAAAGGGATTAGCTCCTTTTGAAACTTTGTTTGGGAGGGCATATTATACACCTCAGTGGAAACCTCTCATGTCTGCAGAGCAGGAGGCTGACAGTTCACTTGCAGGGTATATGAGGCGATTTTTGAATAACAAACTTTTGCAGTTAAATTCTGTTTCAGATAAAGAACAACCGAAATCGGAAGCACCAGTAGCCCCAGGCACCTGGGTCTGGGTGAAGATTGTGAAATGAAAGAATTGGAGTTCTCCGAAGTGGGAAGGTCCATACCAGGTACTGCTGTTGACACCCACTGCAGTCAAGATCGCAGACCGAGCTTCCTGGATTCATCTGACGCACTGTAAACTGGTTAAGAACTTTGAGTTGGACAAAAACTTTATTTACTGTTGTACAACAAGAACAAAGTGGCCAGGTACAGAGTGAATAGAGACATTGAGCAACCTCAGAAAACTTGTATGATCATTTTAATTGTTATGTTAATCACACTGTTCTTTTTGTTGTGGCCACTCCTTTTTCCTGCCACAAAGGTTGAACGGATTAAACATAATGAACCAAACATAGACTGGCATCCAAACTTTAACACTTATCAGGCAATTACACATGTGTACGCTGAGATTTTTAATGTTTTGAACTGCTGGATCTGTACGGCCATACCAACAGCATACGGGGGTTTATTGATGACTGCTATCCCCCTAGGGGTCAATGAGACCTGGGAGAATCTATTTTTTGACACAGTCGCTATTAAAGCACATGATAAAGTAGCACTGTATTTGCCTGTGACGCAAAAAGGAATTCTATGTTTTTACAAAAATGACACCATCCAAGTGGGATGGAGTAAGTGTAATGTTACAGTACAGTATAAATGTTATAGAAAACCAAATGATTTGGGTGGATCTTGTAGTACAGATTATGACTCATTTTTGAAATCTATGCATAAGACTCTTGATCAGGTGCAACGCAATCCTGTACTTTTTAAAGTTATCTGTAATAGATAGGAAAATGTTTCATGCTGGGCAGTCATTTCGTAACAAAGTAACAACTAAGGTAGAGGACTGTTATTTTATGTGTGGTAAAAAAGCATATAAATGGTTACCTGAGAATTGGTCTGGCAGTTATTTTTTGGGGTACCTGGTTTCGGCCATCCGACACTGCAGTTTTTCCTCAGGGAAATATTCGAAATACACTAGAATAGAGCAAGTGTCGCCAAATAAAACTAAAACCAGAAAAAAATCCAGTCCCTTAGATGTTGAAACACGATTTATTGAATAATCCACAAGATGCAAGAACAGCAAAACAATAAGCTCTCCTGGCGTTTTTCGTCATCCACTTTATCAATATACAAACATTAACACTACTTATATACTACTCAGTTTCCGTAATCAGTCAATTATTCAATGAGTGGAGTTCTTTTTAAAGAGACAGCATAAGTAACATAAAATCCTCTATAACTTAAGTTAAATATATGAAAAATGGACTACTAAACTTTCTCTAATTTGTTTGAAAACTAGTTTTGAATAGTAATTGTTTAATACTATTTCATTTAAATGATGAACTATAAAGAAATTTGTACATTGTAAATAAATATCAAGTAAAATAAAATAAAAACATCTTAAGAAAGAAGAGTCATTCTGAAAGGGTGCCATCTGGTGGTCAGGTCACAAATAACGAATTCATAAAATGCATTTGTTTCAGTCACGCTTAAATATTTATGTGAATAAATAATTGATCTTTTGTGTAATAATAAAATTGTGTCATCAATAAAAATAATAAATATTATACATATAATACTAAACAGTTGTTGAAACACTATAAACATGTTGAGTAAACTATAATTTTGCAGCTCTTAACTTTAATACTGGTTTGGGATTGGCAGGTATCATACCTGCCAATCCCAGAGGTGGCATGTGGGAAACGCAGATTGAATATAGAGAACTGTACTGGCAAGTTATTTTAGATGCTGGAAAAAGTCCAGGACTTAATGAAATGCTCTCCCTCAAACCAGTATTAAAGTTAAGAGCTGCAAAATTATAGTTTACTCAACATGTTTATAGTGTTTCAACAACTGTTTAGTATTATATGTATAATATTTATTAAGTATTTTTTATTGATGACACAATTTTATTATTACACAAAAGTTTTTCATCAAGTTTTATTATTTATTTATTTATTCACATAAATATTTAAGCTTTTTAGTGACTGAAACAAATGCATTTTATGAATTCGTTATTTGTGACCTGACCACCAGATGGCACCCTTACTTTCAGAATGACTCTTCTTAAGATGTTTTATTTTACTTGATATTTATTTACAATGTACAAATTTCTTTATAGTTCATCATTTAAATGAAATAGTATTAAACAATTACTATTCAAAACTAGTTTTCAAACAAATTAGAGAAAGTTTAGTAGTCCATTTTTCATATATTTAACTTAAGTTATAGAGGATTTTATGTTACTTATGCTGTCTCTTTAAAAAGAACTCCACTCATTGAATAATTGACTGATTACTTTTTGGAGGGAAACTGAGTAGTATATAAGTAGTGTTGGATTTTAAATGTTTGTATATTGATAAAGTGGATGACGAACGCGAGAGCATTGTTTTGCTGTTCTTGCATCTTGTGGATTATTCAATAAATCGTGATTCAACATCTAAGGGACTGGATTTATTTGCGCTTGTGAACAGTGACGCTTTTTTTCTGGTTTTAGAAATATTCGAAATACCTGAGATGTAACCAAAAAGACTGTAAAGAAACCTGAGAATCCAGTGGGACGGATCGAAGCGGGCTGGAAGGACCATTGTGATGTGGGAACCAAACTTGTGCACATGGACTTGAGTGATGCTGTTATATCCTGGGCAGGTATATTACCTGCATATGGTGCAGTTAAATCAATATGGGAGCTGCGAAAACTGTTGAAACTTCTCGAAGTAATGAGTAATGCGACTTTTTCTGCTCTTGAACTGATAACTGATGAACTGTATGCCATGAGAACTGTAGTGCTCCAAAACCAAATGGCTCTTGACTTCACCCTAGCGGCGAGGTGTGGGACTTGCACTTTAATCAAAGAAGAATGCTGTGCATTTATTCCTGACCATCAGCATGAAATTAACGATCATCTCGAGGTGATTCAGCAAGTGTCGGCCATGACCAAGCCAGGCCCAAACCCTCTGACAGATTTTTTTCCAGAATGCATTTGGGTGGTGGGGTTCCATTTTTATGAACATATTGATTGCCATTGGGGTAGGATTACTCCTAATAGGGGTTTGTATTTGTTGTGGAATCCCCTGCATGAAGAGATTAATCAAAGAATTCATAGATATGTCCATATCTGAGACCGTGTATCAAAGTACTGAATTTGAAGAGCTGCTAGAATGCGAAACACTTTCATAAAAGTTTAAACTGAATGACTTTCTTAACTGCAAATCCTGAGTGGAAGAGGTTAGGAAAAGAAGCAAACTGTTTATTCTTTTTTGAAAATAGAATAAAAAAGTATTAACAGGAGGGAAATGTTAGAAAAATATGTATTAATGTGTGTATGCTTAATGCCAATTAATAACCGAGTATTTTAATACGCTTTTCATTCTATTTTTCATGCACTGTATTTTATACAAATTGAGTTTTATATGAGACTAAAAAGATGCTTTTTGAAAACTGCAGTATGCTTTCTGAAACTTGCAAGTTGCCCTCTGACCTAGTAATTGCTAGCACAGCAATATTC
Organism: Protopterus annectens; assembly: GCF_019279795.1. NCBI lineage: Eukaryota > Metazoa > Chordata > Ceratodontiformes > Protopteridae > Protopterus > Protopterus annectens. The sequence goes on from NC_056728.1 coordinate 1,212,207,875, forward strand.
ATGTTTATGCCTTTTGGAAATGTACTTGAGAAGCAGTTGTTTATCTGCTAGGTCAGGGATGAATGAATGGACAATGCTTTATTCTGTAAATGTAATGATTTTAGACAAACAGCTCTGTTCGAAGGATGGGAACCTGTGCAGCTGCAGTAACCTAGAGATAAAGTAGACAAAGGATTATTAGAGAAATGAACTGCTAGCATTGTGCTCGAATTAGCCATAGTATCTTGAATGGTAACATAACATGTATCTAACTGGGAGTAATCAAGGCCATGTTGTTTTCCTCAGGAAGTTTTACATAAAAATTGATAAATCAGCAGAAATTCATGGGAAAGATGGTCAGCAGATGATGATCAAAAAGGTGGTAATCTGTTACGTCAGCACGGTAGGACATAACCAGTTTAAGAATGTACAAAAATGAAAGTATTTCCTGTTTCTGGTTAGACAAACTCTGTATTAGCACGTTTTTGTCTCCTTGCTGCAAGATTAAAGTGCCTTAACCTGAACCTACCGTGTTTTGATCATGTTTAAAGTATATTTTTCCTTTGACAACTGTGGTAAAAGGGATGATGTTTTAACTTAATGTTTGTGAAAATTAAAATGATAAGAGTTCAGTTAGATTTTAGTGGAAAAACATAAAGTCAAAAATCAAAAACACTGTACAGAAAATTAAAAAAAAATCACTATTATGATTAAATGAAGTTCCAACTGGCTACTGAATAGGCAAATAAGAGGAGCTGTCATAAATAATATAATATTTGCAATGATGTTATGTATCCTCAGTGTCTTTTCTATTTAAACCATGTAATATAATACCTTGTGTATAACAAGACTGAAAGTCAGGATTTGCCAAACTAAAAAGGTAAAAGACTCCAAGTTAAACATCCACCCTCAAAATTTACTGGAAAGCAACTAACTGAATGTACAGTATCACATGATGCAGATAACCTACAAGGAGAGTAATTCCCTTAAAGATATTTTGTTTACATTCTGTCTATAGCAGTACCTTTCTAACGTTGCTATAAGAACTGAACAATTTAGACTGGGTGGGCCAAATGGTCCTTTTCTGCCATTAATGGCCATGCTTTTAAACATCTTTGTATATTTTCTGTTTTAATCAGTCAGAAAATACAGACAATCTTTGCATTTATCAGAAACACACATGTAGCTTTATTTTGCAACACATTTGTTGTATATTGCAGAAGGCACAGCCATGACACTATACGGCATACTGAACATTCACAAAGCTTATCAAAAATGCATTATTTGCTCAAACTGAGATTTTTTCCTTGCACGTGTATACTTTTTGTGTGTGTGTGTCAGAAATGAGGTTGCTTTATGAAACAGGTATAGAGAAAGATGCACAACAGTCAAACATTTATAGGGAAGATTTATATAGGCTAGTGAGTGATGGCAGCAGTAAATTTGGGAGTACAACAGTACTAATAGTAAGGATGAATCCAAGATCAGTGAAAATGTAAACTGATAGTGTCATTCTGTAGAAAGAAGTGTTTATTTTCATATTTTACCATACCAGCCAGACCAGTAAATCCTCCAAATAACCTAGAGACCTTTTTTGCTTCCAGACCACCTGACATTAGCATCATTAATAACCTTTAGGGGTTTCCCTTTTTCTTTGGAAATGCTTTATCTCATATTGGAGTAGTGAGGTATGAGACTTAGCTAGATCAGATTTTTTTTTTATTTTATAATTTAATTCTCCCCAATGCAGTCTATATGCAGAACATGCAAGACACATAGTTTACACCCTATCGTGGTGCCTCTGCACCTCTTCTAATGTATTATCTGTATATGCTGTCACCAAGTAGACCTTTCACTCACACACACACACACACACACACACACACACACACACACACACACATATATATATATATATATATATATATATATATATATATATTTGTGTGTGTGTGTGTGTGTGTGTGTGTGTATACACAAACATACATATATACATACATGAGCCTAGATTTCATTTCATAGGGTCACATATATGACATTACTCTACTAAACTTCCTTTTCTCATTCCTAGATAGTGAAGCTGACCTCTGTTTATTATGCCTTACCTCTCCAGCTGACCACTGAAGTGCCAGAACTACTAATAGAAACTGGGTCATCTGTATGGTACTTAGTCTAGTGTGTGCTCCGAATAAGATGGCAAAACTATGCTGTTTACAGGGGAAATAAAAAATAGTGATCTGGTTAATTCTGGAATATGTCATGGAAAAGAATCAGTATACAAAAAATAATATTGTTCAGTGGGAGCACAATAAATGATGAATGTGAATTCAGCTCCAAAGTGACTCTACAGGTACTCCTTGGTAAATTCTAAAGAAACCAAAAGTTTCCCTTTTATAAGCTGTAAACCACTCCTATGGGCTTAATTCTCAGAACTGATTATATTTAATTTAGGGTTTGGAGTGCTCTAGTTCTGCAATGGCAGTCAGGAAGTTCTCTTCCATCTTCAATTAGTTTCCAAAGATGGAAGAATTTAGCAAAGAAAAATCAGCGGATCACTGTTCAGCTAATTTTCCTTTGGTCATTTGTAAGAGAAGCTTATTCAACAGTTTCACAAGAAAAGTTCTATTTTGTAACATGCTGATATTAATTTTGGCTCAGCAAAACTGAAATCATGAAAGTCATCCTCAAATTTGCATTTCTTAGAGATGCACAGCTTACACAAGAAAATGTAATTTTTGAATCAACTGTTTCAGCTGAGATAACAGTAATTGCATTAATGTTTGGAAAGAGTAGATGGCAAAATATGAAACAGAATAATGACACACAATAAGTCCAAGATAATATTATAAAGTAGTATATCAGACAATTATTATTTCTTTGTAACCAGTCAGAAATAATAGCAAAATAATTTCCCCTATAAGAAACTGATTAACTGTCGCTCTATAGTGCAGACTGACTGATTAGCAGCATTCCAGCAATTGCATAAAATTACTTCCTTCAAAATCCCCAACACATGTAAGTTACCTCCATTATCATGAGTGAAACAGAACTCAATATTGAGAATTTAAATCAAAATCTCCATATAAATAATATATCTTTTCTAAAGATTAGTATTGTTTCTATTTTTAACACTTTAGTCATAGCATCATGGCAGTGGTGTGAGAACATTAAATTATGATAATGCTCATAAATAATTGCATTGTTTAGTTCTTGCATTATAATTTTAATTTTCTTATATCCTATGCAGTATATGCAGTCCATGTCCCACCAATTATTCAACAAAAACAAATATATATTTTTGGATACAATGATTTATACTAGACAATCAAAAATCAAGACTTGCTTTTTTGAAGCTCTCACCTAAGCTGCAGTATCTATTTCTAGAAGATTAGAATAGACCAACAGGGAAATTCAATAAAGTTTTCACTAAATATTTTTTCATGTGCACATAAACTCCATGTAGCAGCACGCACACATGTGCAATGCAAATGTCTTCTTAAGTAGATGAATTTTATGCAGATTAACCAGGTGGAGCAATCCAGCAAGACATAATGCATCTGTGTAGACTCCGTGTCCATGCTAGTAGTGTACACTGAAATTTTCTGAGTACAGAACTCTACACTGAAAGAAATGGATGGAAAAGTCCACAAATATGGACATAATTCCCCTTAAAAGATAAGATTGCATATATAAATGTTCAAAGTACACATTGTGGATGTCTGAAAACAGCAGGGATTCTGTGAAATTAATATTTTTTTTATTTTTTACATTGCTGCATGTTTGTAATTTGTAAAAGAACACTTAAAATGTACTCTAACTTTGCATCTGGACTGTACAATAGCACGTTTGTGCTGTTACGCAGATTACACAGCTAGGAAATGTGTAGTTTCCAGGCTGTCAATACAAATATTATGCAAATGAGGGGTAAATGCTGTGAATGTGTTGAATTGCTAAAGAGAGCTAACGTGTAAGCATATCCACTTCATGTAGGCTCCTACACTGTGTTTATATTCCCACTGGATGTGGATGACATCAGGAGAGTGTGTCATGTCACTTTTAGGATATTTTGTGCTTAGGGCGCATGTTTGCGCAGTGAGCCACTTGCTGCAAACAGTTTGGGTGCAGCATTGCTTGTTTGCGCAATCAGACCACCCATGTCTCAGTCATGATGTAGCCAGGTATAAAGGGATACCAGATATATTCACTTAATAATATTAAGTTCTGTATGGCTATGCTGACAATGCTGAGAACAGCACCCCATTGCACACTAAAGTAGGGCCTTTAAATCATGTCAATTATATCCTAAGCAGGTGAACTATATCATAATTAATGAATCCCACATAGTGGACCTACTCTAGAACTGTATAAAGTATGCATACACCCTACATTCTGATTTTCCATCAATACTCTGAATCACTGGAGTAGAGACTTGGAAAATTTAACTGAGATAATGCTTGGGGCTGCTGCAGCTATTTTACATCTGTATGTGCTAAGATGCTGAAGTCAGTGCTGCTGATTATGCTGACAATAGCCCTAGGCCAAGAAGGAGAAGAATGTTCAGGTCCAGGGTAACCTTCCAGGAGCCACATGAGCTGGAGATTGTACAGGGTGGATAGAGATATATTACAAGAACTCAATGAGCTCTGCTGCCCTCAACTCAGAGTTAGAGCTAACAGAGGGTAACCCATTCCAGTGGAAAATAAGATATGTGTAGCCCTTATGATAGAATCTACAGGTACTTTTCAAAGACCAGCTGGGAACATGATGGGGGTGTCACAGGCATCTATATCCAGGATACTCCACCCATTCCTGGGTGCTATCCTCCCACATACCAGTGAGCACATATCTTTTCCCCTTTCCCCTGAGGTGAGGGCCAGCAAAATATGCAATACTTCTACCATGTAGCACACTACCCTGAAGTACTGGGTGCCATAGAGTGCACTCATATACACATCAAGGAACCACCTGGTGAGCAGGATAGAATCTACATTAACAACAAGGGATACCTCTCCATAAACTCTAATGCCCAGATGATTATCATGAATGTGTGTGCTGGCAACCCTGGCAATTATCACAATTCTGATAGCTGGCACACATCACAGCTGCACCAGATGTTTGATAGGGGGAACATCCCACAGGACCATTTACCAGGGGATGTTAACTATGCCCTCAAACTGTGGATGATGACACCCATCAGAAATGCGCACACACCCATGGATGAATGCCATAATGAGGAATATGCACAAACTAGGAACATCATAGAGCATGTGTTTGGGTTTCTGAAGTCACAGTTCTGGTGCCTGGATATATCTGATGGAACCCTGCAGTATACTCCATGCACATGTGTACAAATATGCATAGTATGTGCTATACTACACAATCTGATCCTGTGGAAACAGCTGCAGTAGGATCAGCAAAGGGAAGGGATACATAGTCCTCCAACAGTGCCTAGGTCACCACAGCCATAGTCACAGGAGGACTCAGAGGAGGAACCCCCTGCTGATGTCCCTGTAGGCAGACGTAAGCATGCTCTGTACACCCTGGCTTTGGCTAAGAGATAATGCATAGCACATTCACTGACAGCCTAGGGATCTAGGGACTAACACTTTACTCTTACTCACATACATATATTTTATTTTACTTATTTATTTTATTTTACATTTGTTAACCGGGCTAGTCCAGCTGGATACATGTCCATTTTCAGTGGAGGCCCGAGGAGAAAAGCTCCGCTACAATACTAAATTAATACTTTAAAAAATACTTTACAAATACTTTAAAAAATCAAATCAAATAAAAAGATATGATAGAATAAACATTCAATTTCAGCCTGCTACATTGAGTATGGGATTTAAAATACTTTGTTAGCTTGGACAGAAGATAAGGTAAAAATTTACATACACAATTGCACTGCAAGAATAGTTGCATTGTGTTGCAATATTGAGATTGATGCCAGCCAACTCACACATTCTGTACGTATCCATGTATTGGCTGTGTACTGCTTGCATCAGACAAAGTCAACCCTGAACTACAATTCTGTCAACTGGTGCATTTGCATGGTAAGTCTGTTACCTACACAGCATTCTAGTGGATTATTATGATATGTCATTGTATCTATGGACCTGGTACATTATGCAAATAACTATAGTGGGCTACTTGGACAGAAATTACATCCACATGAGACTACAAACACCCATTCCACTATCATGTGTCCATTTGTAATCAGTAGACCTCATGCATGGAAACTTCATGCAGTCCATCTGCAACAGAATACTGGTACATCATTCAAGGGAGATGTTAGAGTTGAGGTTAAATGATAGTCAGACTAGTGTGTATCCTAGCAGAACATGGGGTTTATTCTCCCACCTCTCAAAACAGCAGTGTCCTGTTGTAACTGCCCTAACCATAAACTGTCTATGTTGTATGAGCATTTCACACAGTTAGTATGCCACACAGTCTCAGGACAGTAATATTTAATCTTATCTTATATTATATGTGTTAGGTAACTGAGGAATAGCAATGTACAGATTTGAGCAGCTGATTGTCTGATGAATGATCCACTTTCTGTCAATCAACTTATGTTGCTCAAAGGACTAAGGCACTTAGCTTGTGGGATGGTGCTCAGGGCTCCAATCCTGAGATATCCAGATAGTTTGCATGTGAAGTAGTAATAAGCTGTGTTTTACAGGCTGTGACTATGTGTATGCTATAATATTATTAACCTCTTTCACATATTAATTAAACATTTGCACACTGCACTGCATATATAAGACTTATGTAAAAAGTCTTAGCCAATTTGTGCATGGCTCACCAGTGCAGAAACAGATTCAGAGGTCATACCTTGAAACAAACAAAATCCATGTTTGAGTACAGCTAGGTGTGGCCTAGAGTGAGTTTATGGAACAATAAACCTTTGATGTAGGTAATGCACCTCCCATTTTCACACTGCTTAGCAACGCACAAACAATCCAAAATGCCACCATGCATGCCAGTACACTTAGTCAAGCAGAGCAAATCCATTGCTCCTTGCACAATTTATTTTAAAAAATTATATACATATCTATCAATATATGTATCTCTCTCTCTCTCTCTATAAATATATATATATATATATATATATATATATATATATATCTATATATATATATATATATATATATATATATATATATATATACACTCACACACACACACACACACACACACACACACACACACACACACACACACGTATACATCTCTGTCTCTCCCTATATGTACATATATATATATATATATATATATATATATATATATATATATATATATAGATGCACAATACACAAATACATATTATACCCACATACACACATACACACACACACACACACACACACACACACACACACACAATCTCTCTCTCTCTCTCTCTATATATATATATATATATATATGTGTGTGTGTGTGTGTGTGTGTGTGTGTGTGTGTATTGCCCTACATGCTCACATCATGGAGTGTAAAGATGTATTACGCTACATAAAATGTTGGATAAATGATCAAAAGTAAGGGGTCACCATTAGATGATGCACTTACAACATGTGGAAGTGCATAGGATAAGACATGTTGCAATTGGAGGAGTATTTGGACATCTGAAGTTTAGATTTATGCCAGTCTTCCCTCACTTCATGTGTAATGATACCACATTTGACAGAAAACCACAACTTAGTGTGAACCACACATAAATATGAGTCAAACCCATGTACTTGCTACAAACATTTGGACAGTGGAGAGTCATACCACGACTCCCTAAGACAGCATGTGCAAACCTTGAAAATGTATGGCACAGTATACAAATATGTGTGTATATATATATATATATATATATATATATATATATATATATATATATATATATATATTGTGAAGCCATACGTTTGTATTTAAGCCAGCAACAACACCCACATTCACTACAGCCCCCTGTGTCTGGTGGATTTCACCACACATATATCAATAACTGAACAAGTTGTGTAATGTATAATGTTCTGTGCTCACTCATTGACAGAACACCTATGTCACCTGACACTGAACATTATATTGTGATGCAGCAACTATGCTCCTAATCACCATCAGGTCACCACCCTAGTCACATCCTATGAACCTTGGATCCCAAAGCATAATACATGCAAAACTAAACCAATTGGTCTGGTTGCTATTAAAGGCATTATTAAAGGAAAAGGCTATAACAAGTCTACAGACCCTTGCATCGTCTGGGCAAGAGTGTGGATCAAAAAACAGGTTGTGGCCTGCTTCTTATCTTGGGATTGGCATTAACCTTTTGCTTCTGGTGAGAGAAACAGCAAAGGACCAATATATCCTAGCAGAGTGAGGCCGTGGTGAGACCAGCAGTAGTAGTAGCCAGGCAGTAACATTCATGCGACTCTCCTCTTTTCAGCATTCTTGACAAGGTAATTCTTTGTTTTCAGTAACCACTACTTGATTTGTTTCTAACTTCAGAATAACTGCCTAAATACTTCATCCTTAAATTTTCAGGGCCTATGTATTAGTTTCCTCTCATGTATTTAGCAGTGCTCTGTACAGAGTCAGACACCTTGAGTGACAGTTTTCTTGGGAAAGCATGAAGGAATTTATTCAAATATTGAGTTGCACACAGGACATCTAGTCTGCAATGACAAGCACTGTCCCCAGAGTTGCAAAACAGATACTCATGACATTGATTGATATTCTCAATACAACTGATAATCAATAAAAAAGGGTATGTTGCCATGGATATAAATGTTCCCACTGTGACAGTTACCACCTTAGTGGATATGGGCATCCTGAGGCAGTGTAGAAATTGCCTCATGTTTAACGACAACCACTTCATTCTCAAATAAACTGATATCTTTGAGGGAGTTTGTAATACATATAAAAAATATTTGCTCATATCTTAAATTCACTTGCCAATATAGTAGTGCTAGCATTAATTTTTTTAGACGTTTGTGTCTTAAAGGATGATGGAAAGTTGGCTACAATAATTTATAAGAAAAAAGTGCATAACAATGCCTATCTACATTATAATAGCATGCATCCGAAAAAGACAAAAGAAAATATTGTTAAGGGGCAATTCTTAAGAATCAGCAATTTAACTATGAGAGAAGAGGAGTTTTTGGAAGAGGAATGGAATTTTTGTGACAAATTAATAAATAGGGGATACTCTAGGACACTGGTATTTTTCTAATATAATCTCACAGAGAAAAGGAACCAGTTCAAAAGAAAATAAGAGTAAAGAAGGGAAATAAAAAATAATGATGCCTATTGTGAATAGCGTTAAATCAGCCTCCATAAAAAATATTATTATCAAGAACTGAAAGCTTTTTGGAGACAACATTGAAATTTTAAAGGTGATAGGGGAATGTCCTTTATTTACAAAAAAAAGGCAAAGAGTCTTAAAAATAACTTTCAGGCCAAACTAAATATGCCCAGGAGCAAGAGGGAAACAAGGGATATGTTTAAATGTTTGAATTGCAATATGTGCAATTATTTAGACACTGAAACTGCAGATCTTGTTATAAATAATAACAAGGTCAGTGTAAATGGCATGTTTTCTTGCAAGTCAAAGTGTGTGGTTTATCTGGCTTTCTGTGTTTCTTGTATGGCTTTTTATATAGGTAGGACTTCTCTTGAATTGTACAAAAGGATTTATGAACATAAATATGCTGTTCTCACAGGTGATGGTAGGAATGCTTTTTAAGCAGACATTACAACAATGGTAATTCTAAAGTTGAGTTTAAGTTTTTGGTGTTCGATGATATAAATGATGCTGAATTATTGTTAAGTGCAGAAGAAGAGCTGAGGTGATTAGAATACTCATGGCAAGTGAAATTAAATGCTTACTATCCTCCAGGTTTAAATAATCATGAGGATTTTATTATGTATTTAAAACGTAAAGGGTTAAAGCATTAATTAGTCTACTGTCGTGATCATTTTGTAATATACATGTTAGCTTTGAATTAATTAATTAAATCAAGCAAAGTTGGCAGTGCCATGATTGCTCCACAGGCTAGTGAAAGCGGATAACATATACATACTAAATCTAGAGCACTTGATAATAGTTTTCAGTCTTACTCACAAACACTGGCTAATCTACAATGTATGTACTGTACCTGTGTACTATGTATGTATTCTACCTATGTTCCAAATTTCAGCTGTACACCACAAATCTATTAATTACCTTTATTTTTAAAATTAATATTTTTTGTTTGTTCTCTCCACTGTAACTGTTTATGTGCCACATACCACTGTAAAAACATGTCTCTTGTAATTTGTGTGTATACTGCTCATGTCTAAATAACTAAATGTGTCTGTAATTTTTCTTTGTGGAGCTTTTCTCCCCGGGCCTCTGCTGAAAAAGGGCCTTTTTGGCTCAGTCAGACACCCCCGGTTAACAAATGTAAAATAAAATAAAAAAAAATAAAATAAAATTACTTTCAATCTGAAGAAGTCTCTGAATTGTAAGAGCCAAAAGCGCTTACTGAAGGTTTTTTATTTTATTAAAATGTGTTTTTCTGTGTTTTTCAACTGGCATTTCTTATTATTAGTTTGCAAGCCCAGTAAAAGAGTACTAAAAATCTGTAGAAATATTCCTTACAAGCAACCTATACATTCTAGTAATGAGTTGCTATAATAATATGACAATACAAACTGTTTTGCTCATGTTTAACAGAAACAGCAGTAACACACAATGAACAAGGCACAGTGTGGCAAAAATCCACACATGAGAAATGTATGCAGTCCCTACGAACATAGACAAAGGAGACAGAAAGAAGTTCAGTCACAGTACAGTATTCAGTGTGGCTGCAAATTCCATCAGAGACAAAAACAGCAAGACACAATGAGCCAAACAGATACATAGCATCTACTGTTGAGATAAATCAATAGTTGGATAGAGTAACATTAACTGTAACACCGAGCACTGGACTCAGCATTAGCGGGAGTTGTTTTCAGCTGACCCATACCTCATCTACCTCAAAGATACTTACATTTTCCCCAGCAGCCATCTTGCTGTTGGGGTGGGGGGGATAATTTGGGAGCTTTTCTATATAACCAGCAACCTAATTTCAGTTAACATCTTGTGAATCAATGTCCCGTTTGGCTATGACTGTAATGACAAGATGTTTTCATGTTTATCTCCACCAAGGAAAAGCTGCTAAGTATTCTTGAAGCTACAACTGCCAATAATTCCTCAGTAAGAACCATAGATCTAATGGAAAGCATGATGTGTCCAAAGAGGGCAGACGTTCTGCAAGGATGCATTGCATTTGCAAGAAAGAGACATCTCTGTGCTAAGTAGATTGAACACCCATCTCCTGAAGTGTTGTTAGAGCACATGCTGAGGAAAATAGTAGGCACATAACTAAAAATAGCCTCGCTACCTGCAAACAGGAAAACCATGATGCCTCCCTTTGTGGTAGAGCACATAACTAAAAATAGCCTCGCTACCTGCAAGGAGGAGAACCATGATGCCTCCCTTTGTGGTAGAGCACATAACTAAAAATAGCCTCGCTACCTGCAAGGAGGAGAACCATGATGCCTCCCTTTGTGGTACAGCACATAACTAAAAATAGCCTCGCTACCTGCAAGGAGGAGAACCATGATGCCTCCCTTTGTGGTAGAGCACATAACTAAAAATAGCCTCGCTACCTGCAAGGAGGAGAACCATAATGTCTCCCGTTGTGGTAGAGTACATAACTAAAAATAGCCTCGCTACCTGCAAGGAGGAGAACCATGATGCCTCCCTTTGTGGTAGAGCACATAACTAAAAATAGCCTCGCTACCTGCAAGCAGGAGAACCATGATGCCTCCCTTTGTGGTGGAGCAGCTGTATGCATACAGAGTTGTTAGCAAACAGAAAATAAAAAAGGCATATCTCAAAAGCTAGTAAAGAAACATGAACACTTATGAACAACACAATGACAGAGAGGGTAGCAGGTGTTTTTGCACATAGTGAGTTAACTCCAGTCCCCTTCCCAAAGGGCACTCAGTTAGGATATGGATAATCATCAGTGACAGAATTAAACAATAGACAGATACCTTTGCATCTCAGCATGCTACAGGATAAGTAGCTTGACAGAACATTTATATGATTTTATACAAGTGTGATCAGAATGCTGTGGATTGATTCCCAGCCCAAATTCTTTGACTCTCATTTGCACTGTTTGACTACATTGTTGCGTGAGTCTGGTGCTGTTTTCCTAATATTTTGTTCTTGGGATGCTATATTAAACAAATCTAATATCTACTCAAACTGCTGGGAGGTCAGATGGATATCAAAGATCCCATGAAAAAAAACAGTAGAGATTTTATTTAAAACACCATAAAATCCACTAATACAGCAAAATAGAAATAAAAGATAAAATGTCAGCTTTAAATGTTAGAATACCACTATACTTGTACAACTCAAATAACATTATTGAAAAGTAATGGCACACAAAAAATACTTTTGTTAACATGACTGAACACCTCATTTACCACAGTACTAAATCACATTATTATTCTCATGGAGTATGAATCTATAATCCCCAGATTACTTTTTCATGATTGCCCATTTCTGTTTTCTAAATCAGTTTGTCTAGGTAATTGCCTCACCCACCCAGGTATTGTCACAACACGATGTAACAATGAGTCCCCATATTAAGTGTCACGGGTACAGAAGGAGGCACCTGAAGAAAAGTTGTCATATGGTACATATCCAACTGAAGTTGTACAGTAAAGGAAGGGGCAGGAAACAGTGTTAAATCTGACACGGGTAATGTTGAGGCATTATGGGACAATGGGCGACAGATTGACCAGGATGCATTGCAAGAGGGTATGTCACAGGATGATGTCATGGAACCTTCTTTAGAAAACTCAAAAGAAACTCAGAGCAAAGAAGATGCTCTCATTCCAATGAAAATGATCTAAGGGAAGACCAGACTCATTTAATAGAGATGAGTAGAAATATTAAGACAGAGGAAAGAAACACATTACAAAAAGTAAATAAGCTCCAAAACATTATACTGGTAAATGAATACAGTAATCAAGACTAAGGGAAATTCACGTGATATAGCAGAAATGAATAGGGTGTACTATTGCACAGCAAATCTTGTAATGGATAAAGTTTTACTACACAAATGTAGAATAACTAGGAAAAGAAAGGGAACAAGCAAACTGCCATCATGGAAACATCAAACAGAGAAAACTATAAAGCAACCATGATAAGATGTATCACTGTCTGGAAAAACAGAGACTATCAAGAATCCTTAGAATGACAGACTTTAAACTCAACATGCAGTATCAAAACAGATCATGGCTTATTTTCCCCTATTTCCAGCAATAAACTTAAAATATCAGCATAAGCAAAAAAAAAATTAGAAGGGATGTAAATAAATATAAACGAAAATCACAAAATAAGCAATTCAATGATGACCCATAAAGGTCTTATACAGAAATGAGAAATAAAACAAAATGAATAGAAATGACACCAGAAAAAGATGAAAACAAGTACATTTTGAGAAGTATTTTATTTGTATTTATTTTACATTTGTTAACTGGGATAGTCCGACTGCATGCATGTCCATTTTCAGTGGAGGCCCGGGGAGAAAAGCTCCAAGGGTAAGCAGATACAGCATTACATAATACCAGCATTACATATTACAAACAGACTATTCACAGAGGTTACATAAGTAAGCAAGTTAAACAAGTTCCACAGGTTACAGTTAATCCTGAGCACAAGTCAGGATTAAACAAATTACACAGTAAACTGGTTAACAGATTTTTTACACATTCTAGAGAGAGTTAGCCAGGCTTGATACATTGACATAGCCAGTTAGGTGACAAATGTTGTTTGAGTCTAGTTTTAAATTGACCTAAGGTGGAAAGTAAGGTAATATCAGCTGGAAGAGAGTTCCAGGATCTACTTACAGAGTTTGCAAAGAGAGAATCACCGGCTGTGTTATTAATTTTGCTAGTCTGAATTAGTAGTTTGTTAGAGGATCGAAGCGGTCTAGGATTGTTATAGGGGGTGATAATATTTTTAAGTGCAGGAGTATTGTCCGGATTACAGAGGATTTTAGAGGCCATAATCAGTTGGTTATAATGGATTAGGCTGGGTAGTTCAAGCCACCCAAGCTGATTTAGATTGATGCAATGATGTGTCCTAAAAGGCAGCCCAGTGGCAAACCTGGCAATGTTGTTGTAGCAAACTGAGAGTTTGTTAAGTACAGTCTTGTTTAAATTCGAGAGTAGAGGGGATGCATACAGGAGGGTTGAAAGAAGGTGAGAGCGAGCTATGGCAATTTTAGCTGGAGGGGTTAGGAAGGCTTTTATTCTGTAAAGTGACCCTAGTTTTTTATTGATGGTTTTGATAGTTTGGTTAACATGTAGATCAAATTTTAGATTATTGTCTATGATGATACCTAATAGTTTTGTAGATGGGTCAGGGGAGATTATTGTGCCATCATTTGATTTTATGGTAAAGGTGAAAGCGGTAGACCTATGTGTTGGTGAAAATAACAGCATTTTAGTTTTTTTGGGATTTAGGATCAGACGATGTTCAGAAAGCCAGTTTTCTATTGTATTAAAGGTGGTCTGGGTAGCTGACCATAACTCTACTGGAGATGTGGCTGAGCAAATCAGAGTAGAGTCATCAGCATATTGAATACAGCTGACTTTTGGGATGACAGTATAAAGGTCGTTAATGAAGATGGAGAACAGCAAGGGCACTTGTATAGAGCCTTGTGGTACTCCAAGGGTGTTAGGTAGAAGGTTAGAGAGTTTGTTCTGCCAGAGGACAGCCTGCTGTCATCCATTCAGGTAGGATTGAAACCATTGGAGGGCTCCAGTATCTAGACAGAATGTTTGCAGGGTGTGGATTAAAAGTTGGTGCTCAACCATATCGAATGTCTTGGAAAGATCCAGGGCTGAGGATATATAATTATTGTTGCGATTATGGTTTATGGTGTTAGTAAAGGCTAGGAGAGCTGAAGTAGTGCTGTGATGAAGACGGAAGCCATGCTGAGTGTCTGCCATAAGGCGATTTTGGATTAGGTGGTGCATGAGTTGTCTATGAATACATTTTTCCATAATCTTTGCAAGTGGAGAGAGTATAGCTATTGGCCTATAATTGGATAATTCAGTAGAGCTGCCTCCTTTGTGAAGTGGGATTACAAAGGATATTTTCCAGATGGTGGGAATTTTAGCTTCTACTATGGTTCAATTGATTAGTATTGAGATGAGGTAAGCAATAGCATCAGCTGATTTTTGTAGGTACTCGGCAGGGAGTTGATCAGCAGAAAGTGTAGTGGGTTTTAATTTTTTGACCAAGGTACGGATAAGTGAAGTGGTGACTGGTTGGAAGCTGAACACGAGTAGGTTTCTAGGGGTGCTACTTTCAGGACCAGGGGAGCTAGGAGGTAGTTGGCTAGCTAGGGCTTGAATTGTCTCAGTAAAGAATTGGTTAAAACTATCAGAAACATCTTCAGGGGTTTTATCAATAGTAGCAGCAGGGATTGGGGTTGAAGTTTGTCCAGGATGTAGTAGA
The DNA here is from genome assembly GCF_019279795.1 of Protopterus annectens. Classification (NCBI taxonomy): domain Eukaryota; kingdom Metazoa; phylum Chordata; order Ceratodontiformes; family Protopteridae; genus Protopterus; species Protopterus annectens. The sequence continues at coordinate 1,212,223,407 of NC_056728.1, forward strand.
TTATTTAAACCTGCCCAAAACTTCTGAGGGTAATTTTGATTTACTGTCTGTAAATTACAGTAGTATTGTTTTTTGTCTTGTAAAATTGATTTTTTGGTTTCGTTATTGGAGTGCCTCTATTTAATGTGATCTTGATGGTCTTTAGAAGAACGCCATAAAGCCCATGCTTTGTTTCTAAGGGTAATTTTGCGTTTAGACTCTATAGAAAGCCATGGTGCAGTTTTTGCCTTGGTTCTCTTTGAACGAACAGGTGCATGCAAATCAAGGATCTCAAGGAATTTGTTGTTAAAGTATGCTACTGCTTCCTCTAAGGGGAGGTGTTTTAGAACAGACCAATTACATGAGTTTAATTCTTGTTGGAATTTGGCAGGGTCAAAGTTTTTATTGTTTCTAACCTTTCTGAGTAAGGGTTGTTGGGAATTAATGGTTTTGTGCTTAATTACATATGTGAGAAGGTGATCGCTTAAGCCATTAAGGAGGGTACCAGAGGTGTACAGTTGGGGGTGACTGTTTATGAGTACCCAGTCAAGTATACTTTCTTTTTGGTTGGGTTTACCTAACCTGGTAGGGGTGGATATGATTTGTGTAAATGCATGCAGGTTAATATGGGTGGTTGGGGATTCTGAGGAACAGGTGCCCCAGTCTATGTTAAAGTCTCCAAGTAGTAGGGTTTCCTGGGGGTAGTGACATGATAGCCAGTGCAGGATATTGTCAAATGTAGATATATTGTTACCTGGGGGAATGTACATACAGATGATATTAATGCATTTATTTTTATTAAGTTGCAATTTGGTGGCAAGAATCTCTGAGTTATTAATCTGAGGAGGTTGTATTACATCTATGGTGACATTCAACTCAGATTTATAGAGTACAGCTACCCCACCCCCCTTCCTCAAAGCACGATCCAGCATGTGTATGTTGTACCCAGGTGGTAACACGTCATTGTCTTTAGTGTTAGGTTTGAACCAGGTTTCAGATAAACAGCGAATCTCAGGGGAGTGGACATCCAAAAGTGCATGCAATTCATGTACCTTGTTATTAATGCTTCTAATATTGAGATGACAGACTAGGAGAGAGTTAGTTGGCCCATTAAATGTAGGTTTGTAGCTTAGATTGCAAGTAGAGGGGGTATGTGTATCTGAAGTGAGTGGGCCAGGGTTGGGGTGAATATCACCACCTAGTATTAGGTTGAGTCTATACTTGGTGATGAACTTCAGGAATTTGTTTATTAGTTTGTGCTAGTGTTTGGGTCCAGAGCTAATGTGCCTGGGGTTGAGATGTTGATAGACTGAACAAGATGTTGGATAGGATCTGGTACTGTAAGTATGGTTGAAGGTGGAAGGATTTACAACTGGAGTGATAGTATGGCCTTTTGGGACATGAAATCCCATGAGAAACTGGTTTTCATACAAGGTAAGGAGGTATGGTGTGAACAAGAGGGGTACTAAAGAGGAGTATATCATTATCTGTGATTCAACTAGTGAGTTAAGGAACTGTTTTACCTGGTGATGCAACACCAGAGGATAGAGTGGTGAGGTAAAGGTACTGGAAGGAGGATGGGAGAATGCCAGATGAAAGCTAATAGGTGCTATTAAAATGTAGGTAGTAGAATGGGGGTGGGTGGAATTATCCCAGATGAAAGCAGATAGGATCTAGAAAGTGGGGGAATGGCTATAGTACTATAAATTTAGAGGTACTGGGGGCGGGAGGGAATTGGGGCAGGGAGGAGCGAAGAGAGCCCGAGCATAGCGAGGGCGAACGTAGCGGGGCTATTGCAGTTTACAAGGTTTCCTAAGGTGTCCTAAAGCTAAGGTAAGTATTACAGCTCTTAATGTAAGAGTCAATTTACGTCAGTTACCGGGGAAGGAGGCAACCACTCAAGTAGAAACAAAGAGCCCTATGACTGACCAATATGGTGACCTGCTTAATTACAAAGCACTGTAAGTGAAAGCTTAACAAATGCTTTTTGTGTGTGCAACATACTCTGTTTAAATGTAGAGAGAAACTGATTGCAGTCCTGTAGACACCGTTTTGTAGGGAACTGTAGAGTTCAACTAGGAAAAGAGAAAAGCAGAGATTCTTGGGTAAGCATGAAGGCAACAACAGGCAGTTACTAAATAATAATGCATTCAGAAAGATTTGGTGGGGGGGTAAAGTAGCATACTTCAGAATAAACTAAGATTTATAGCTAAGAAACCTACGCAAGAGAGTAATGCAGTAAACAATCGCCAGATTTTAAAGATATACCAGAAAAACTAAATCAATTTCCATAATTGTACAACTAGAAAATTGTCAGTAAAAGCACTTCAGGTATAGCTAGCCCAGGTTATTCAAGTCATAAAAGCACTTCTTCAATGTGTGTGTGCAATTTAAACATTAAAAAACACATGCAGCAAGGAGGAGCTCTGATTATACACTTTCTCTAGGTACAGGTTCAGTTTAAACACAAATATTACCACAAAAATTCAGTAAAGTCACTAGCTACTTATAGAGCCTCTGAAAAAAAATAGAGCAGTCTGTGCAGAATCAGAATTTAGCAGCAGGTCATTCAGTTACACAAAAACAGTAAAAGATCCATACAATGAAGAAACTTACACTGTGTCACACCAGGTCAGCCAAGGGGGGAAGAGAGAGGGAAATCCTAAGCACCTAGATTTGAAAATGATGCCTGTACTGAATTGTAGCAGTTTAACCTGTTTGAGGAAAGAGGGGGTGGGGGAAAAGAGAAGGCAGTGGGAGTGGTTACAGGGAATACCCTGATTGACACAATACACCACACCAGAGATAAGTTGAATGTAGGGGCCTAAAATCTGCACTCAGCACTGTGTTATTTGCACTCAGTACTTTAATTTTAATGTTACTTGCACTCAGCACTGTAATTTCACTTATGTTTAGCAGGAAAGACAGACCAACAGTGTACAATTTTGGGAATTTTTACAAGGGTTACTTGTTCAAATGTCAGGCTATTGCAGTTTACAAGGTTTCCTAAGGTGTCCTAAAGCTAAGGTAAGTATTACAGCTCTTAATGTAAGAGTCAATTTACGTCAGTTACCGGGGAAGGAGGCAACCACTCAAGTAGAAACAGAGATCCCTATGGCTGACCATGAAAAAATATCTGCTGAACATGACAAAGATGTTAAATGGACAGAAGGATTAAAAGAAACAGTAATGTTTGCTAATGCAGAGGTTGTAAAATGGGTTGAAGTAACATCCACAAACAATGAAACAAAATTAAGAAACTCTTCTAACCAGAAACCCCAGGCCCAGATGCAATACCTAACTTCTGGATAAAGGTTTTACACAAAGAATTTTCCTTATGTCAGAATTACTTATATGCAACTTCTGAATAGCCACTGACTTGGTTAACAACAGGAAAAGCAATATTCCTTAAGAGTGAACCTGGAAGCCTTCCTAAGAACTACAGACCAATAGCTTCCCTTCTAAATATATACAAATTATGTACTGGAATTGATGTAAACAGCATTTGTAATCATTTAGAAAATAAAATTCAGTTATGGCAATGGAATGAAAAGGTAATATAAGAAAGATATATGGAAGAAACAATCATTTGTTGCCAAACAAAGTCGCAATGTGGGTTATAAAAAGGTGAAGAATCAAAATATGGCATGGATAGATTACAAAAAAAAAGTATTTAACAACAATGCACATTCTTGGATAATGGAATGTTTACAGATATATAAGATATACCCTATGCTGATCTGTGAAGTCACTAACAAACAGTGGCATACCACTGTGCACCTAAGCCATGACAAACGGCAAATAATAATAATTAATGGAGGTTTTCTCCCCAGGCCTCCAATGAAAAAGGGTGCTGCTCAGTTGGCCTTTCCTGGTAAAAATTCCAATAAAAAATCAATATATACACACATAAATAAATAAATTATCACAGTAATAAAAATACAAGTGACCCATTAAGCTGTTTACTTAATAGGTTAGGCTATGATTATATTTTAAATCCTAGAAACCAACCTTGTCTAACCGCATCTCATCTTCTTTTTTATGGATGATTTAAAACTGTGTAGTGCTTCATTCAAGGATATGAAAGCACAACTACAAATGGTTAAAACTTCCTCAGATAATAAGAATGAAATTAGGTCTTGATAAATCTGTAAAGGTAACATTTATAAAAAGAAAGCTGCAACACCAAAAGAATATCAACCTGGGATAAGAATGGGATATAAAGGAAATTGATCAGGCCGATGTGTATAAATACCTGGGAATAGATGAAGGGTCATCAATAAAACATGAACAAATGAGAACAAGACCGGTAAGGAATACTTTGGAATACTAAAGCTAATAGTAAAACTGCTTTAAGTCCATACTTTAAATCAATTTGCTTTTTTGTGCTTATATTTTTGGTGTGATTGACTGACCAGAAAAACTACATTTTACAAGTTAAACAAGAAAAAAAGCTTCACGCTTATCAAATGATTAAAAACAGTGCATGTGAAGATTATACATTCCTCGTTCTATAGGAGGTATGGGTCTCCACAAATCTGACTACAGGTACAGATCTGCAGTTGTGAAGCTGCTTAGATTATTTGTAGTTCTCATCAGATGCAAACACACTGAAAGTTTTAAAGCATGAGGAGAAGAGGCCTAAGATGACATTTTTGCTTAGTTTAGAAAAGCATTTCAGAACAAAACAGGAATGGAAATCAAATCAGAAGTAAACAAAAAGTCAGACAACAACTATGAGTAACAACTAACTACAACAGCAACAACAACAAAAAAGTTCATAGGTAGGTACTAGGCTATTAGCCCTAGGGCCTGTATAAGCCTAGCCAAAAAGATACCCAGGCTTTTGCCACCGAAGAAAATTATTTTCCTGTGCCCCTGTTGAGCAGAGCCACAGAAGTGATTCCTGGGGTGAATATAGGTTCATAGGTGGGTACTAGAATATAAAGAAAAGGAACAGATGAGAAGGAAAAAAACTGGATAGTCCGCAAATATAGTGGTGAGTATAGAGATCTTCTAGAACAACCTCATGTTAAATAAGACTTGACACAGGAACAGCTAAAGAGATGTGAAGTGAAAACAAAAGAAGAAAGCCTAATAATGGCTGCCCAAGATAATGGACTATGCACGCACTTGTTTACAAAGTCTACAGACCAAGAGGGAGAAGGAGACAAATGTAGGTTACGTGAAACAAAACTGGAAACAGTTACTTGTCACATTGCTGGATATGATACACTCATGGCTGATCGCCTGTAATCCATGCATTGTGGATTTGACAAACACTGCAATGTAACAGTACCCGAGAAGCATTGGAATCACGCACCCAAAGCACTATAGCAAATGATGAAGTTATTATGAAGTGGGATCACCCATTACCAATTGTTTAAAAATAGATGCCAGAAAACCAGATATAGTAGTTTAAGAAAAAAGACAAGTGTAGCATTTATTAATGAAAGTGCTACACCCAGGGATTACAGTATCTTATGTTTAGAGATCATAAAATGCCAAGATTTGCAAGCAGAAACTGGAGCAATATGGAAGAAGGATACCAAAACATTTCCAATAGTAGTAGGAGTGACAGGATTAATAAAAGAGAATTTATAATTGTATTTAAATATGCTGCAATTGCATGTAATCCCATATGAACTGCCAAAGGAGGCATTTCTGCATATATTGCGGGTGCTGAGAAGAGTAATCTTGACTTACATCAAAAACTGAAACAATACTAATTTTATGAACTCTATTCATACACTGACTTAGGAAGGAGAGCAATTCCATCATGGTATAAGAAACCCAAAATAATTGGAGAAATTAAACTGAGATAACATATACCACTATATCTAAGCATGCAATTTTAAACATCGACATAATAATGATAGTCCCCAGCTTTACATAATGAAGCCTAAACCACATATTCATATAACACTGGACACATCAGTTCCTTCTTTAGTTCTTCACTTAGTTCCCCCAAATCCAGTCCATGAAATCACACTCGGACAGCAAATGCCACAAAGGTTTAACAACCATCCCATTACTATTTTATGCAGACTGTCATCTTCAACTTTACAGCTGTTATTCCTATGCACCAATCATCAATTTAGCAGCTGTTATTCCTGTGAGCACTTATTTTCTCAAAATAAAATCCACCCAGTTCACATCTCCCATAAATATTGGGATCCTTTTGTCTGATAACCAATTTAATATATTCCTTATTTCTGTCTCATTTTGTCAAAACAAAACTTCATATAAACAGCTTGTCATGTACCTTCATAAAGAAACAGGTGATCCAATTATTTTCAGAGCATTTTCTTCCTTTACACAAGTTCCAATTCCAATTTTCCTATGCTTTCCATCACTAACCCCACACCACGCAGCCTCTACTTGACAGAATAATATTCTCTTAGTCATCTAAAACTCTGAAAACAAAAATACACCATTCCATCCCACTTCTGAAAACTTCCCATATACTACTCTTAACAGGATTAAGTCTGCATCTACAAATTTACCCAGACAAAATTTTCAGTAGACTCAACTCCAGATATACCTGACTGAGAAATATTTGCCAAGCAGGAGTCATCTGCAGGAGAAATGATGTTTATCATCTGAAAAACCTTTCTGACACTTAATTCAACTTTTTACATTTATTTTTCTATCCACTTCCATCTCACCATTCCTTCTTATTCTCTGCTCTTACCAAAATAAATAATTAAAATGTAAACCACTTTCCCATCAAACATTAAACCCTTAATAGAAGATAAAACCTTGCCATCAAATGCAACCTCCAGTTTATTCATATTACTGCCTATCTCATCACTTCATTCGCAAAGCTTTTTGATCTGTAAAATTTCTTTCACATTTTTGCCATCTGGAACAAAAACACAGATGTCATCTACACGGGCATAAAGCATTTTTCTAGTAGTCTCCCATTTACCTTTTTTCTGTTACCCTCAAAAATTGTAAAAATGCACAATGTAATGTGCTTAACAGGTTTCCCTGTCAGAGCTCCCCTGTAATAACAATCCTTTCACTGTGGCACTGATTCTCTTATACTCAGCCCATAGCCATGTTATACAAATGTAGAATGCTTATTGACAAATAGACATAAAACCTTTTGATGCATGTTTTCCCACATTAAATCATTTCTGCCCATTTTATTTGTCAGACACCTCACCACTACCTCTTCATCCTCAAATAAATAAATAAACAAGCAAACAAATAAATAAATACATATACAAATAAAAACACAAAAAAGACCCTTGATGTAACATTTGAATCCTTTACCCATAATCTGTTTTTTTTTTCAAAACAACTGGAAATGCACATTTATTTTAAATCATTCCATTGATGCACCATCAAGTGCCATAACTCTGATACTTTGATTGCATTTTACTGGCACCTCTCCATCTGATAGTCCATTCTGTGATTCTTCTACCATTACTGGAAGTAAGAAAGGAAAACAAAGGAAAAAAAAACATTTGCTCATTGTGTCTGTTTCAAACACCACTGAGAGGACAGAGAACACAATACTACAGGAAGTTCAACGTACTATATAGTGAAGACTCTAGCTTGGCTAGGTCTTTCTTGCAATTTTTACTGAATGGTTTGTTGGTGTGACGTTTGTACCCTTTGTTTTATATATATATATATATATATATATATATATATATATATATATATATATATATACAGTATATACATCACACACACACACACACACACACACACATATATATATATATATATATATATATATATATATATATATAAATATATATATATATATATATACACACACACACACATACACACACACACACTCAGGTCTACTTTGGAAGCTCAAAACTTCGAACTTCATATGGTTGAAACCATAAGATTGAGGTTTTGAAACTTTGAACAGTTTAAATGGAAATCACCAAACAGCGTGAAATAGGAACGTTTCCATTCTCTTCACTGTAGTGCTATCTCAGAATTAGTATATCTAATTAGCAGGGGGAGTGGGAGGGCAGGGGGGCTTGCCTGCCTTCATAAAGATAAAAAATATACTTTTTATTGAAGTTTTGAGCTTTCAAAACTTCGATGTTACGGTCTCGACCATATGATGTTCAAAGTTTTTGAATTTCGAACTTCCAAAGTACATCCATATATAGATAGCTACATATATACATACACCTCTCATGCTATTACAATTTCAGTAACTGCCAGAGCAAAGATTTTTCTACACTGTCTTGCGTTCATTTTTCTGGTCGTGATGAAGAATCCATATACTGGGTTATCATAATGACTCAGAGAGAGAAAATCCATAGTGTGGTTCAGGAGGCCATGTTACCTGTATGAGGCACGCATGGCTGGAAGGCAGAATATTATCATGCACACTTCAAGTGCAAACAAGATAAAATTATCATCTCCTTCTCTTCTTCCACACGTCTAACTTGAAACAGAGAGCAGTGCAGTGTAATAATGTAAATGTAATACAGATATGTCAGGGCTAATAGACATTAATCTCATTAAGTGTGCACCTCAGACAGATTTACAGATTATGATCAAGTGAAATTAATAATCAGAGAATAGAACTGAGGTGTAGCTAGTTGCATTCATACAAAATGTTATATAAATCCCACAAAATACTCCTGCAGCACAAACCCATATATTTTTTATGATAAATTCTCATATTGCTCACATATACACTTAAGCTAACTCTGCTTTATAAAATATCAGAATGCACCAAACCAAGAGAGGGATTAACTTTCCTGCATACAAAGTTACTAATAATAATAGATAAATAATCCACATGCAGGTAGGAAAACGGACACGAACTTTCTCAGACACTTATTACTTCTAAATGAATAATAAAATAAAAGTTTAATAGCTAGTAAAGTTTTCACGAAGGCTTTATCAAACTTCAACACCGCCATTAAAACACATGTACCTTAAATATAAATAGGAAGAAGCTGATAGGTCCAATTCAAAACCAAAATCAGGTGAAACAATTAATGACATCACTGCAATACATTACTAAAACTTAAAAATATATATATAAATACAAATATATATCAAAAAGTCATAAGACTATATATGAATATACAAATTATAACAAAAAATTATTTTTGTAGAAGTTATATACTGATAATGTAACTGGCTATCATGGTCTAAACAATCTTTTTTTACGTGATATAGGCTTCACTTGTACCTTATCATTTAGACCAGGAGTTTTGTCTGCTCTAAATCTAATTATCCACCGAAGTTCACATTCTTGTAGATAAGCATCTACATCTCCACCTCTAATACTAGGAAAAACCTGTTGTAACACACTAAATATAAAAGAGTGCTCTGCTTCCATATTTCTAAAGCTTTAGCAAAGCATTATGCTCTCAAACCGGTTCTTATATTGTAAATATGTTCTCCGTTTTCCTATGTAGAAAGCTGTGCAGGAAATGCACCCAGCTATATACACTACGTTAGAGCTAGTACAACAGGTACAGGTCTTAAATTTATAATCAATATTAGTTATGGGATGTAAAAAATTTATACTAGTGTCTACATATTTGCATTGATTACACTGTTGACAGGGTAAAGTATTATAGTGATTATTCCTTACAGCTAAGGATTTAATCATAGATCGATTGCAAAGTTTGCTTTTCAAATTCTGTTTATTTTTATAGGCAAAACTGGGATTAGATCCTACTATGTTGTACAGTTCATCATCCAAGCTCAAAACCTCCCAATGCTTCCTGATGATATCCCTAATCATACCTACATCCCTAGTAAAATACAAAGGTAGCCTAAGGACTTCTGTTTTAGCCAATGGGTAGGCATGATCAATTCCTTCCCAATCAGAAAAATAGGGTTTAGCTGGTCTACAACTTTCATATTTCTATCTATATCAATGGACCCATAATGCCTCTCTAAAAGTCTGTTCCTTAGTGCAAACATTTCTTGTGAATAACCTGCTAAACAGGGATTAAGTCTAGATGCTCTCATGAACTGCCCTTTCATTATATTTTCAAACACAAACCTAGGGTGCATGCTATGCCGATGTAAAAGAGCATTTCTTCATTTAGAAGTAATAAGTGTCTGAGAAAGTTTGTGGCCGTTTTCCTACCTGCATGTGGATTATTTAACTCTGCTTTATGTCCTTTCCACTTATCGTGACAGTGTACTATTTTTTCTATACTTTCCTGTAACTATTTATTCATTGAATGTATACACATGATGCCTAGTGAGCCCCAAGCAGATTCATCTCTTCATTCCCCACATCCATAGGCTAGCTGTGAAAATGGCATGCTCTTACATGCTTCTTAGGATGCCATCACCTAGTTTAGCTCAAGTTTTGAAGAAACTGTGCAATTATTTACAAAGTTCAGTCTGGGAAGTTATGTCAATGCACTCCCTATCAAGATGCCATAGGAAACTGAAACCAGAGGGTTTTTCTGACTACTGGCGGGATTCGGGTATAAAAGGTACACTACAGCACCAAGGAAATATTAATACTATTACCTCAATTCTACCTTATTTTCCAGTTTGCAGATTCTCTCCCAGATGTAGATCAACCTTCTGAAAATGCTAGCAAAGTCAGACTAGGAGCTTCAAAGTTTTATGAATCAGTTCACGACTATGCCTCATTCAAAAAGGCAACCAAACAGCAAAAGAAGCGGAGGGCAGTGTAAGATCATACTGAGTGCAACAACCATAGCACAGTGCTGATGCTAAACTGTTATGGGTCTGCAATTCCATTTAATGCCAGGTATATTATTCTACTAATGTTTACAGGGTCGATCAGTACACATAGAGTAATTTAAGATAATGAGATATACTTGTGGTCGTCAGCAGGGGATTAATATTCAATTTACTGGATCAGTAATTTGCCAGATGTGGGACTGCCTGAGACCAACACAAAAGATATGACTAGCTGTGCTCATACACTGGCTCAGAGTTTAACTGTGGCACAAAAAAATCTTACTTCACAGATCCATGTAATCCTCAAAGTGAGGAAAAGCTATCATTTTTCTTATGGATTAGATTTTGCTGCCTTTATGAATTTGTTTCTTTCCTAACTCTGCATTTCTCCATAGCATTTTGTTTCCTAGCGGTTGTATTCACTGGGCTAGAACCATTTCTAGAATCATCAATAACTTATACATACAACCAAAACAGATGTGCTTAACCTACAGCAAGATTAGCACCCCACCCCCAAAATTCAAAGGCAGTACAACAAAATAGTGAAGGGAATATGTCCATCTTTTTAAATATCCTTGGCCAAAAGTTTTAAGGACATGAAAGAAGTATTGTTTACTAAACAGTATGAAAATAGTTATGTTAATAATCACTTTTCTGCAGTAGTTGTTACAAACAGAAATATGCGCACACATAACACAGACATGCACACACACACACACACACACACACACACACACACACACACACACACACACACACATACACACATTCACATGTATACAAGTACACCCACAAGCCTTTGCACAAGAACTTTTAAGATGCTATAAAAAGGCAAAAGCTTTGAAAGATATAACTGAATGAAAAGTAAGTAATCTGAGAATGTACATGTACGCACACTTTACAAAGTCTTACTGAAAGAGAAAAGTGAGATAGCACATCCAGGAATGTACAGATTTCGAAATTCCTTCTAATGTAAGATATTATCTATTAAAAGATTCATATTCAGTGCCAACCACAAAAAACAAAAAATCCCTCTGGGCTGTTTTTTTTTTTTACTGACAGGCATCATAGACAAACTCACCAGCTTAAATGTAAACCCATATGTCACAAGATGGGGTGTCCCACAGACAGGGCTCAGTCCTGGGACCATTTATTTTACAAACATCCTTCAGAGAGGCCTCATAGAAATGGGCTGAATGCCAAAAATGTATAGTCATACTCTTTGAAAAAACACACCGACAAATTAAACACCATAGGGGGTAAATCCATTAAATCTGGAAGGTTGACCTCCCATTTGACACTCACATTGCCAAAGTGGTTAGGAAGACCTTCTATATTGCCCACCTTATCATGAAGGGTTTCACATCTAGATCAAGAGAGGTCATTGTGCCCTGTACTCTTCTCTTATCAGGCCAATGATTGAGTACAATGCCCCACTTGGGATGTATCTCACCCGACACCTGCAGCAGTTGGAAAGACCCCAAAAGTTCCTCACCAAGAGGATAAAGGGTCTTAAACAAATTAATGGACATGCTCCACCTCAGAAAATCCAAATCCATCAGAGCCACGAGAACAAGAGACTTAAATCTCAACACAGAAATAAATAGGACGTGCTGGAGGGACAGATTCATAACCCAGAGGCCTGGAACAGAATCCCAGTCCATTTTATCACTGACTCTATTCAAGAGAAATCTTGACGAGTGGATGGTCATCTCTGTGTCACTACTAGACAGAGGCACAGTAAACTAAACCCTAAAAGGGCATAGTATTCTCATCCTAAGGAACCTATAAGATGACTGCTATTGATTGCACAAGTTTTTTATACTTAATAGTAATCTTATGGAGATGGAGATGCAAATCAGTTAATAGAGATTCTAAACATTTTTAAACATATTCTTAAACAGGTAGTGTAACTGCTGATATGACACACTAAGAAAATCCATCCATCCATCCACAACCCTTTTTCCTGTTTTTGCACATAGGGTTGGAGTGTTACTTCAACAGTGACAATCGTCTAGTGCCAAGATTCACACTGCTGCATGGCTAGCCTTGCCGCAGCCAGTAAGAGAATGTGTTACTTTAACTCAGGCCCTATTTTCTTTAAGTAAAACAAATCCAGACTATTGAGATACACTGTAAAGCATACACTAAAAATGTTAAAACACTTGCATTGGCTTTTTAAATGCCCACCACAGAACATACTTAAAATGGTAACTACCAATATGGGCAACTGCTCCAACAAAATAAATTCATTGTAATGCTATACTATATATTTATAGGGAGCTTTAAATACAGTAATTAAGTTCCTTATTTCAAAATCATGAAATATCTGTATGTTGAACCATTCACTGCAGTACAAGGCAGTATTTGGGTTCAAGGAGATTAATTTATATAACTATTGTATTTTTACAGCAGTAGAAGCAAATTAGTGTGTGTGTGTGTGTGTGTGTGTGTGTGTGTGTGTGTGTGTGTGTGTGTGTCTGATCACTACCAGCATACTAAACATATTGTCATAGGTGCACAATGCAGTACCCAAAAACATTTAATTTTATTTATGTGGCTACTTAATTTTAGTCTCAGATACTTTAATAATTCTTTTCAGGTAAAATAAACTGTTGTATCTCTATTAACATGTGTAACACTAGAGATCTGCAACATAGATGTTATTTCATTATAAAATTAGTACATCACTGGAAGATTCTAACCAGCCATCTTTCCATTTTGAAATGAGTTAATTTTCTCTAGTTGTATCATACAGTACATTGCCTACGCTGAAAACTAAAAATAAACAGTTGATGCAATAGAAAATGAGTGCTGTATTCTGGATACTTTAGAAGGGTAATAAGAATTTATTGCAACGGAGAAATCCATTTTCACAGATTATCTGTTATTCTAGGTTAAAAGTGATATGATTGATAGATTTTTTGTAACATTCGTTTTTGTTTTCTTTCTTTAGATCTTCCAAAGACTTACTAGGAGATGGCAAAAGATTCACAAAAAAAGAGTCAGTAGAGGATACAACTGCTCTGTTTAAACCACATGAAGCATATACTGGTTAAATTTATGGGTAGTTACTGTTAAAGTAGTTTTTTCACATAATGTGTTACATCCCTCCCCTTTAGCTGAACGAAGTCTGTACAGTAAATAGTGACCGTGAACTATAACATGTTACACTGTGCTATAGTTCATGTGATATACAATTCACATTTTCAATCACTCAGCAAATAATATTACATCACATTTGAATAATACACACACACACACACACACACACACACACACACACACACTTGAAATAGATGTTATGTACCCTGGGGGTGCATGGACAAAATTAAACAATAAATCAACAAAACAGCTTGCACTGAAACTGACACATTAATTTCCTTATTGAAGTGGTTATTATTACCCCAACAAAATAAATAAATAAATAAACTGATTTCACCACTATATACAACGTCTTCAATGAGAAGTTTGTGTTATCACTACATCTATATCTATATCGATACTTTCATACATATATATATATATATATATATATATATATATATATATATATATATATATATATATATATATATATATATATATATATATATATATATATTCAAACATCACTTGCCTGATAAACCTACAGACCCTTGAACAAATCCTTTACTAACTTACAGTAAAATAAAACAAAATTAGTACATGACCACAAATACCTATTATGTTTTAGTACATACTGTCTCAGCTGCAGGTCCTACTGTGCTCATACCCAACAACAGCCAAAAGAGGTTTGGAAGGTTATATTGGTTAATCTAATAGCATGATGGTGCCATCTAGTGTGCAAAAGTTTACATTGCATCACTTATTATGTATGATACAACAGTACTTAAACATGCTACTTTATATGTAGGCCGCAACAATATTAAAAGTGTAAATGGTGGATTTCCCATCTGTATATTTATATCTGTCTATCTATATCTATCTATCTATATATATATATATATATATATATATATATATATATATATATATATATATATATATATATATATATATATATATATATATATGTAAAACAAACAAGAGAGAGAGAGAGAGACATTGGATAGATATACACAAATATGAAGGTAGTGATTGCACAAGGGATCACAGTGCATGACAGAAAAATGAATACAGCCAACAACAATAACAAAAAACGATATTTCTTGGTTTGTCTTTGCAGAGCCTTTTATGTTGGGCACCCCCACTCCAAGAAGCAACACACTTTACTATATATAAACAATATTAATTGTATAACTTGAAATGAGTGCATTGTATTCTCAATTGCTTTGATACCTCAATGCTCTAGTTACTAGTAATTGGCATTGAGGAAATTAATAAACATACTTTACAGATGATAACTGAAAAACATGTTACATTAGGCAGACTCTAGATCTTGATGTCACATACACTTTGGGTTCAAATTACTTCAGGTAGTAACTAGTATATATTAGTGGCTGTATAAGAAAATTGATTTGTCTTGCCCAAATATATTGCTAGCATTCTGCTCACTAGAAAGCTTAATTTTGAGCTTTCTAACTATTTATCCAGCAGAAGGCACCATGTCACTGAACGTTGTATTTGATGGTAGTATTCATATAGTATGTTTATGAAATATATGTCTCTGTCGTTTAAATCTCATTTAATTTTTCATATGCCTAGCATGGTATTGCATGACATTTTGTTCTGAAATTGTATAAGCTGTTGATTTTATGCAAAATGCTACAGGCACTTGTGGTATCCAATAATGTATATCTAAGTCAAGAGTTTCTTGCTATGATTCATGTAAGCATCTCAATGTTTTATACACTACAGGCCATTTTGTGGTTCATTTTTGGATTCTGTTGTGTTAAATGGATTTTGAACTTTACTTTTGTCTTTTAGTTATAGTAGCATGACCGAGACATACATTTACAAACTTCTGTTTCTTTTTATAAGTTAATTTCACATTGACAAAGCTAGTAACAGTGAAACTGAGGTCTGCAACTTTTTCCCCATTGAATATCAAATTTTTCACAGAGTAAATGTTGTCATTTTACATACACACACACACACACACACGCACACACACATACACACACACAAACACACACACACACACACACATATTTTATATATATATATATATATATATATATATATATATATATATATATATATATATATATATATATATATATATACACACACTAATTTACACACTTTCATTCAGCACTTATTTAAATAGTGCCTTGTGTTGATAATCCACCTTTTCTCATTCTGATTTAACAACTCCGTCTATTACATTACAGGAAAGTCTGCCAGTTATATTTCTGTCTACACCAATAAAGGCAAATGAAAAATTATTGTGTGTAAGGGTATGTTTATGTAATGTTTTTTTATTCACGTTTTCACTTAATGCCACTTAATTACCAAGATTCTCTCTCTGAGCATGTGTGAGCTATGTCCTGTACAAAATGCCATGCATACACAGATAATCAGATCAACCATCTACTGAGAAGAACAAGTGACTAATTCCTGACAGTAAAATGTCTATGTGTGTGTCCAGTATTACTCACAACTTCATAATTCCCATATCTCCCACATTACTTGGTGCCTGTTGGTTGTCCTTCTGGTAAAACTTCTCAAGTAATTGGATTATATTGCCTTTTATCAACATAATCAGTCTTGCACTCAGATTGTTCAAGGCTCACTTCCACTGTATAAATGCTATCAGTGGCACACTGCAGTATGTTGCCAAGATCCAGAAAAAGATACATATTACCTGTGCCATGCTGCACAATGTATTGATATGCAGACACCTACAGCAGGGTACTGTTATTAGAGGACAGGAGGTACTGAAGCTAGAAATAGAGGAAGAGCCTGATGAGAAGTCATCGAATGAGCTAGATGTGAAGAAGAGCCTGGTGAGAATTAATTCAAAGAGACAGATGTGAAGAAGGACCATTCAAGGTAGAGAGAGGTGCAATACCCTTTAGCACTGACCAAGAGCTGGTGACTGCTAGACACAACAAAGAGTAATGGTAATACTTGCAGCTGTACATCCAGGTATGCTATACAGTACATGGGCTAACCTCACTCTGTATGCTATACAGTACATGGACTGACTCCACTCTGTATGCCTTACAGTACATGGACTGATCCCACTCTGCAACAGACATTACCTTCCCTTGTAGCACACAAGGTAAGGGACAGTCATCATTATATAAACAAGTGGGAAGAGGCACAGTGACAGAGGTCATAAATCTGCACAATTGTTCAAGGGGCACTAAAAATGAGGAAGTAAGTTAGTGACATGGCTGTGTGGTTGTTGTGAGCTGGTAAAACTAAGCAAGGAGGGAGATGGTTCTTCATAAAAGGAGTTTGGGTACATGTCCAGATGTAGAACATTGTTGCTCATTGTGAAGTTGGTGGGGGTGCACAGTTTCTGCAGATTTTATTCTGTGCACGTCTCCATCAGTTTAGACAGCCGTCAGTTGGGAAAGACACAGACTGTGAACATCTCTGTCTATGGAAAGCACCCGCAGTGAGGAACTGCACTGGCATTGGCACCAGTGTCAGCTGGCAAAGATGATGGTAAGCTGTGCAGTCATGGTTGATAGGATATAAAATAGTGATAACTACCACATACACCATGGTGTGCCACACCAGCCTCATCATGGGTATGAGGTGTAAAGAAGGTGGCAACAGATAACCATAACTATAACCTATCTTTCCTGTTGGGAGTTCCTACACTACAGATAAGATGAGTGAAACAGAGGTAATGAATGAGTCACAGCAACATAAATGGTAGACAGGTCCATGCAGGCTGTGAGGGTTCTCAGGTGACAGTCCAACAAGTTAATCAGGTTATCCAAGCCATTATGTATATCATCACACAGGCCCAACAGTACACTTTCCATTTCAGCCGTGGTGGTGGCAGCTTCTGCCTGCACTTGAATGGCTACCCTGTATGTCCATTGTGTAATGCTCAGCATGACATCCTGGGAGCATGATCATGGTATTGGTGGCTACAGATCTGCCACTCCTAACTGCTGACCCCATGCGTAGGCATGGTGGCAGTGCCCTACTACTGGTTTGATGGCAGAGGATAAGAGTGTACTCTGTCTAATGGTGGTAGGCAAATCATGTCTTCCCACAGGCACCAGAGATGGAGGTGGGCTGCTCAGGCAACATAACTGCATTAGTGGATATGAATGGAAACTAGCCTTTCATTGTTACCATTAATAACAACATACTTACCATGCAGTCGTGAAGGACTTGAGCACCCAGATTGATAGCAACCTGACTTTTGACCACCACACTGCCTTGGTTGTACAGAAGGCTTTCTACATGGCCCACCTCATAAATAAGGGTATTTCATCCAGGAACAAGGAGGTCATAGCATCCCTGTACTCCTCTCTTAATAGACCCATTATTAAGAACAATGCCTCCTTCGGCATGTACCTTGTCAGGAATATGCAGCAGCTGGAGAGACCACAGTGGTTCCTGACCAGGAAAATCTAGGGTCTCAAACACCTATCCTATACAGATAGGGTAAAAGCTCTGTCCCTCTACTCAGTCATACAGATTGCTCAGAGGTGACCTGTGTTTGGCATACAAGGCCATTTCAGACCCAGCCTTGATGGAGTTGTTACATATCCATAAGCCAAACTCCACTAGTGCAACCCACATGCAAGACCTTAACTTGGTCCGTGACATTAATAGAACTTGTTGGTGGGATAGATTTGTGTCCGAAAGACTCCCTCATTTGTGCAATAGATTCCCTCTCCATGTCAGTCAGAGTACCTCACTAGTCCTCTTTAAGAGGAACCTGGACGACTGGACGGAAACAGAAAATACAACTCTGGGAACCTACCTGTGTCCCTGCTGAACAGAGGAAAGAGGTGCTGACTTTGTGGGAATATGGGAGAAATTCTTGGCTATGCTTATAAGGGCCTCCAGGCCAATAGCTTAGTATCATCCTATGAACCTATGGGCAGTAGCACTGTGCCCTCACACTGTACTCACACTGTACTGTGTTTTGGCTCCTATCATTTTTAGGCTTTGATAAAGGACTGCCATCAGGCATGCCTCTACATACAGTGGAAGATCACTGAATGTATCACCTGTGAAAGCAGACACAAACATCCACATGTGTCACTGTTAATAACAAACAATCTTATTTCTCTGGGCTGCAACAACTACAACAGTATTGCATGCACAGAAGGTAATTGCATGCACCTTATGCAGTATGCAGTTGTGTCTGCAGTCCATATGTACCTGTAGGGCTGATATGCCAGTGATCAACATATGTGAGCTCATGGCAGTAAATTGCTAAAATAAACAATTAAGTATATAAGGAAATAATAACCTGGAGCAATGTTAATAGAGACATGAGATGGCGTGTACATTTCAGCTCCAGATTCTCCTCCAAGTGTCAGTGTCTAATGGCAAACCCCCACCCATAACCATCCTTTGCCATTCAATTGTGTTTGCCTTGTTACAAGCATGCATAATCATGTCAATAACTCTATCGTGGACCTATCAGGCTGATCTGTTATAATTTTCAACTACATTTATATCTGCAACCAGCTCATGACACATAGATTCATGGAAAGTCCTGTTGGCCTTGTCTGTATAAAGGATCCACCACTGAAGCTCACAGAGGGCCTGCAGTAGAATATCTATCTCTGCTTGGAAGAACTTCTGCAGGTGCTTCCTCTCCTTCAGTGCCATATCTACCTGTACATGTGAAAATACACATATATTCATTCTTATATGTCACATCATCTATACTGTCCCACTCCAATATGGCAGGAGTGGGCAAAGAGGGTGTGATACCTGCCACACCCCAGTAGCAGAGGTGAAGTCCTCAGGGTGATCCATTGGGCCACTAAGGGACAGACTGAGTTGTCACATGCACCCTGCCATCTTCTTGCAATGCCCTTTTTACCACACAGCTTAATAAATGTGTGTGGTGTATACATACCCAGAGCCAGTATCAGTAAACAGGTGTGCCTCCCCCACCCCACAACATTCATTATGCATACCACAGACCCACTGATGCAGGGTGTGTACATGTTATCATATCAGTAAGTGTGGGCTGCCTTCCAAGGCTCATACTCTATCACCCAGTTGGCTTTTTCCACACATCTGGATAGCTACTACCGGCAACATTGGTGCCCAGTCTTCCCCTCCAGTATCGCAACCCATCTTGTGCCAGCATGTTGCTGTGTCCTAACCAAACAAATGTTCAATCAGAATATAGATATATATATATATATATATATATATATATATATATATATATATATATATATATATATATATATATATATATATATATATATATATATATATATATATATATATATATAGGTTTACTATCAAAATGTCATTGCATGCTTGCGGTTATGAAGTATTCGAACAACATATGTTCGAATACTTCATAGTACTGCAGGTTATGTGAGCAAACGTTATCATTGTGAATGGACTGTGCATTCGCAATTATAACGTTCGCTCATGTTAGGGGATAACAGTACAGTGAGGTTAGGGAATTACATCCCTTTCCTCACTGTAGTGCGATCTCGGAGTTGGAATATTAAGTTAGGGGGGTGTGGAGGGTGCAGGGGGGCACAGCCCCCCTGCACAGATGTGAGTTTAGTCTAGTTAGGTAGGGAGTTAAGGGAAGGGTGGGAGTGTTGTTAATTGTCGAAAATGTAGCGAGCGACATTTTCGATAATTAACAGCTGTCTTCGACATTAGGGACATACGGAAAAGTTCATTTCCGATGTTAAAATTCGAACATTCGTACACTTTTTTTTTTTATTTTCGATTTTATGATAGTAAACCTTATATATATATATATATATATATATATATATATATATATACATATATACACACACACACATACACACACACACACACACACACACACACACATATATATGTATATATATATACACATATATATATATATATATAGAGAGAGAGAGAGATATGCAAAACTCACCCTGTCAATCAATGGTGTGTGCATCTCTAGCATAGCAGCTGTACATCACATCAGCATGAGGCAGAGTATGCAATCCATTTATGCACAGGTGATTTACAGCTCCCACTGTGCTCCCCAGCTCCCTGTATGCTAGTTGCTATTTTTAAACCTCCTCCAAAGGAGACTAGAATGCATATGTGTCAGTTTGTAACCAAAACACAGTGTTCACATAGCCCCAGGTAGTAAATCATATAAATGAAGTAAGAACATTTGTGAATAAAGTAAAAACTGTTTATTCCAGAAAGAACATTGAGCTGTTTCATCCAATAGCTTAGGACTTCATCAGAATGTAAAAAATCTGTCAAGTTTCATGTATATACTTAATGTAATTAGAAATCAATTTCCAAACCATTTAAAAAGTTTCCAACTGGGTAATAAATATCAATTAAAATCAAAATTATCTCAGTTTAAAAACAAAACAAGTTGAAAGTTCATTGAATACATATAAAATGTATAAAAATGTAATTAGGTGTGTTTTTCAACATTTAAAGTTTAGCAGATCTCATTTTTAACAGGGGATAAATAGGCAGTGGGTGAATCACCCAACGTTGTTTTCAAAATGGATAAAAATATTAAGAACATTTTAGAAGGCCACATGGACAGTGTTAAGGGGTTTTATGAAAGTTATTCCAGGAGAGGGACAATAAAGTGTAGTAACTATGATTTTTGTAAATACGTTTTGGAAAATTACTATTGTTGTCTTTTTCCAGCAACAGGAAGAAACAGTTATGGAAAGTGAGACAGATCTACAGTAAGAGTGGATAACTACTTATTGCTTAAACTTAGGTAGCTACTTTTTACATCTATTGGGATGCATTGATGTTCCAAGACAAATGCTTCTTTTCTTTTTTGCTTTTTCACTACTTTGTGAAATCAAGGATAATCATTGATAACATGAGAGGACCTCCCCCCCCTCTTAATGCACTTAGTATTGACCTTGCTGCCCTGCTTGCATTTGTGCTTGCACTGGCACACTCTTGTGGATGCTGGCACACATGGCATGCTGTATTCATACAACTGTTGTACAGGTTGGGAATCCCTCTTGGGAACTGCATATGTAACTAGGCTGGTGTGCCATGTCATGTGTCTGTGTGTGTGGACTGCCAGAGCAAGGTACATATAGCATGGTCTCCAAGGTGCTATGCCAGTCAATCTCATGTAAGCAGTTAATACCTTCTGCTGCTACCCTCGTCCATGCTTGTTACTACATTTACAGAGGGTGAAACTAGCCAGCTTTGATGTCCCATGCCCTCACACTGTTTGCCACTGTTGCTAGTGTCTGCAGTCAGATGCCTGTCAGAAGGCATATGGTCTTGCCTTGTAGTTATACATATTTTGTAGTAATTCTGTGTAATGCCAGTGTATTTCATTTGTTTTGTCATTAAATACATAACTTCTTTTTACCCTTCCAGGGTCTGTACTTGCAAACAGTGTAAATCAGTCCTAACAATAGCTTTTGCTATTTTCCTGTTTTTCTGTTTATTAGTATTTTATTGTTCTATGTCTGTTGATCTTGTTTTTCTTCTTCCATTTGTAGTTACATTTTAAACTGTGTCCTCCATGGCAGTGGTTGAGGTAAGGCCGCAGTCAACCCACCAACCCCCTGCCTTGCCATCACCAGCTACATACCTGCCAGTCTCCAGGGATGCATGTCTGCAGAGTGACATAGGTCACCCTTCTGAGAGCAGCCTTGTGGGCTCACTGATACCTTCTGGTTATATTTTTTCCTGTGGAGAGTGTAGGATCCCCACTTCTCAGCTTCACTGAGGGATCCTGTTGTGTAACTGAACAGGAGGTGTAGTTCATAGTGCTGGCTGCGACTGATGAGCAGTTGGACACCTACACTGGTACCATGGAGCACATCATCATGCAGCTTGCAAAACTGCACAGCTACCTGGTACTGTCTATCAGGCCAACAGTGCCTGGGTCTAACCATGATGCAGTCATGGAGGTGACTGACATCTGACCTGTTGCAGTATTGTACAAGGTGGCATTCAGCTGCCATTCTACCTTATTCCCTAGGATGATGTTCCCAAACATTATATTTACATTCCCTCCCCGTTTTGTGATCCAGTGTTTCCAAGCATCATTTGTCCTCCCTATGTCAGCATTTCTCCTTTGTGTTGCCAACCCCATTTGTGCCAGCACCTCCACTGCAGATCTTTGTCTTACATGCTAGTTTGGTCCTACTGCCTTTCCTATAGCCTTCTTCCTATCCACACCTTCCCATGCTACCTTCCTCTTTTGCCATTCTTAAATAATGAACAATGGACACCTGTCTTTCAAAAAAATACCCTTCCCCCATCCCACAGTTCCTGTCCCCTGTATGTCTTTGTGGTCCAATGATGACATATGCTTGTTCTTCTAGCATTCTGCCTCCCTTATATACATTCCTATTAATTTTATTAACTTACAAGGGAATTTGTTGCTCAGTCTTCATTTGAACTCATGGTTATGCATGATGTGGTGCATTGTTGTGTGTGCATGTGTGTGTAAAAATGCATCATTGTGGGCATACTGCATGCACACTGATGGGCGTATCCAGTCATGTGATCACACATAACACATGTCATTGCATGACTTGTTCACTTCTTCCCAGCAAATTAGCTACTCTTTCAGGCCCAGCGGTGCTCATTCAACCTTACAGCATTAATAGTACCTTGGGGCTACATTGCATTAAATTGTTTACACTATTATACTCTACTCACCCTTAATACCTTTATTTTAAACCCAGCTAATGTTTGGCACTGAGAATTACTTTTATATAAAAATGTGCTAGGCTTGCTGCTTTTTGAATGGCTGCCAGAAGAAGCTGTACCTCTTGAGACAGAGACTGGCACAACATTTTGGGAAAGTATAACTGTGTACAGCTTTACCAATCCTGCAAAAATGTTTTTTTTTTCAGTCTATCTTCATTAAAGTTCTATACTTCAGGAAATACATAAATACATTGTTTATACTGTTTAAGTAACTGCTATAGAGTTTTTCTTACACCAGTTGCTATTTATTGTATGGCAAAATAGATTTTGGTTAATGTTGTTTTTAATTTAATTTCATGAATGAATATCTGGGGATAAATAGTAAATATTTTCCTTTATTATACAAGTCACAGTTACTGCATCTGGCCTTCATCTTTATGTTTATCTCTTAGCATATTCTTTGATCTACTTTTCTTGCATAAATATGAGCTAAATTTAGGAAGGGATAGTTTTGGGATAACAGAGAGCTCTGCTAGGTAGACTGAAAATGCTACTTTCTTTTCTAAGTAGTAGGATTAGCTTACCTCCTTTACTAATGAGTCCTGGATTAGTGGAACATGAAAATGATTACATTTCCACTCAAGGTATTAGTAAGTGTCCATTTACAAACTTGCACCCAGTTCTGCCTATCTTGAACCTGTCATAGGTTATATGTGAATCTAACCCTAGATTTCTTTTGTATTTTTTTAAGTTCTGTGCTCATCCCTTTATTGTTCCATATATGTCCAAAGAAATTACAGATGCAGCTTATCCAGTATCAAACTTAAATTGTAGTGCTGCAAGGGTTACTAAGGTTATTCAAAAATGGGGCAGCTTATGGGTAATAATTTCCAAAAGAGCAGTCCTTTTTAACTGAATGCAAATGACTTCATCAAAGTCTGATTCATGAATCAGAACATGCTTGGTTTATGATGCAGATGATGAAGTCCTTTTTCTTCATTAGATGAAAGCGTGTAATCTGATACGTGCATTATTTGGTTTGACTTACACTTAGATTTGGGTTCTTCAATATTATGTCATCTGCAAAAAGGGCTATTTCCTCATTATAATTTCTCCATTTATATCAAATTATGTTTGATTGTCTTTTGCCATGACTAATTACTCTAAATATAAAGCAAATACTAGTGGTAAAAGCAGACACTCTTGTCTAGTTCCTTTTATAAGGCTAAACACTTTAGGCAGCTCACAACTACAGATCATCCTGGTTGAGCTCCTCTGTAGATATTAAATCTTAATGTTGTCCATATTTGTGGGAACACAAATGCCTCAAAAGATCTCATCATCATTTCCTAAAACAAAAACACATTTTAGGCATCCACATGTATTAATGTAAATATATTAATATTGACCAGTGCATATATTTTAATTGTAAGGGTTCTGTTAATATTGTCAGTTGTTATATTTTTTCTGTACTCTATAAACTGACAATGATCCAGATCTGTTATTCTCAGCAATAGTTTTATAATTTTTTTCCCCAGAATGTCATAAACACTTTGTAGTTATAATTCATTATCAAAATAGGGCAAGATGACCCTGGATCAAGAGGAGTTTCTTTCCTGAAAGACTAAACTAACTGTACTAGAAGTAATGAATATAGCAACAGAGACAGAACAACTAGAATTGGGATCTTTAGAAAAGGGTAGGAGCAAATTACATAGAACAAAATGGAAATTGTGGGAACCATACATGCAGAGGAGGAATGAGGTTTAATGAATGAGCTATGTAATGTTTTACTGACAATGACTGGATAGATTATAAGTGAAGTATAATCTTTGCAACTAAAATTATGCCAGCATGAATGGTTTTGTTTTCATTTATATAAATATATGATTGCCTATGTCATATGTGATAATTTAATAAAGATGTTTCTTGTTTTAAAAAAACAGGATATTTCCCATCCTTTGGTATAATTGTCACTATTGCCTTTTTATATAGTGTAGTGTAATACATTATTACAATATTTATAATTGTTCCTGGGTCAACATCTGCCCTACCTTTCTCATAATTCTTTGTTTTACTTATCATCCTTTCAATTTCAACCTCTTATTGTTTCCTACCTCGATCCAACAATTTTGTTGCTGTATGGTTATTGCCAACAATATTTGTTTTAAAACCATTGCTCTGTGTTTAAGCATATTTTCTAAGTACTTTTGCATAGACATTCTAGCGACTTTCAATTGCACTTCAACCTGTCGTGTTCCACTTATTTATTTATTTATTACTTCCATAAATCCCTTAGCTTTTTAAGTCCTAGAGATACCTACTGTGGCTATTGTTCTGTATCTCATTTGTTTTCATTGTGACCACATTTCTAATCGTCAGTTTACAGTTATCCAAGTTTTTCAAGCTGTTTACTTCATTGGTTCAAATCTAACAAAATTTCAGTTAAATTTTGATCTGGCCAATGATTAAATAGCTACCTTTTCAGGAAACATACTGGAAATGCTTTGATCTGACCAATCGTTAAACAGCTTCCTTTTTAGAAAAATACTGGAAATGCTAGTTTTTAGCACTAGGGTTACCACTTGTCCCACTTTGTGAGGGACAGTCCCTCTTTGGGCAGTTGTGCCCTGCAAAAGAATTGAAAACATTGAAAAAATGTCAAATGTCCTGAGATTTTAAAACAAAAATTTTCCTATATTTTCTTTAATAGTTGATTAAAACAGTTATTTTGTATCTGACACACCTAAATGTTATAAGAAACAGAATATGCAACTAAAATGCTACAAGAATAAGCTTTTATTTAGGCAAAAAAGTGAAGTTATGTCCTTTGTACTGGCTGTGGGTATGTTTTGCCCTGCAAAATCTGACATTTCTACAAAAAATGTCCCACTTTCGGCATTTGAAAAGGTAGCAACCCTAGTTTAGCACACTACACATGTACTTGTTTACAAAATGTAATTTGCATAGATGCATGGTCTGACACAATCATAAAATCTGTTTTCATGGTTTGGACGATGTCACAGTATTCTTTTGTTATGTAACATCTATCTAATCTTGCCAGAGAGCAACATTTCACTGAAAAATGTGTATATGCCACTTCATTCTTTCTTATTTTCATTACATAAATAAGCCCAAATGCATTCATATATTTCTTTAAGTGTCTACCTCACACAGTATTCTATGATATCTTGGTCCTCCAAGATGTCTTCTTTATCTTCTATAGTTTCCCAATGTCTTGCTATTACCATACAGCCTTGATTAAAGGCTGTACCTTCTCCCATAATATTCTTCATATCTTGTCTTACTCCTTCCAGTGGAATAATTGTCATGCAACCAAGTACTACATAAATGGACACTAATCCTGCTTTGGAGTAACTTATCTTTTACTTTATTTATTATTTTATCTGCCATTTGTTGGCCAGGTTAGTCTGGCTGGGCTGGGACCCTTTTTCAGCAGAGACCTGAGGAGAAAAACTCCAGATTACAATGTTTACATTTAGAATAAAAAGTAAATTACAGAATGCATAAAAATTACAGGTATAAACAAGATCATTAAATAAGCATGTACACAGTGTTAAACATTCATATAAAGGTGCAGATAATCACCCTATAATAACATGTAAATGAGTTAAGTTGGAAGGTAGGAAAAAAGTAGGAAAAATAAAGAAAAAACATAGAAGAGCAAGGTTAGATGGTAAGTGGTAGGAGAAAAGAGGAAGAGAGGGGCTTGAGGGGCTATCCTGCTATGTAACAGTTTGAGGAAATAGTAAATAAAGTGTGTAATGCCCCATTTATGCAAATGCATAAACATGCTGCACATATTAAAAATTATATCACAAAATGTGAATAGTTTTAGCAATCATTAAATTTGCTAAATATGTGGCTCTCATGGCAGATCACTAGTAAGATATCTGCTCCCAGCCCCTGCATATGTGGTCATTCCTGACTTGTGATTACTGTCTTTGTGTAATTTGTATGTTCTTTGTTGGTCATCACGAGTTTTCTCCAGGCATAGAAATCTACTCGCACTTCTTAAAATTTTGCTGATGACTAGCTGCACTGAACTGACCATACATATTTATTTTTACACTTGCCCTTGTGGACTAAGTCATGACTGAAACAACACTATGGAGTAGACAACTTAAACAGTCAACTAACAGTACATAAACAAACAAATAAACAAACAAACTAAAACTACTCCACTCAAAAAACCAGGGAGGTCTAAAATGTATTGTGGTGACACAGACGAGAAGAACAATAAACAGTGTTTGTAGTTGTTTCCTGCATTGTGTGTCTTACATTTTTTTAAACTCACTCCTTATTCATATCTGTAATTTATGTTTACTAAAGAAAAGAACATGTGCAACTAAAAAAAGACCCAGTATTGTCCTATTTTAAAAGGAAGCATCTTGCTTTGCAACCTGTATGTCTATTTACAGAAATGCAAGATGAACAGAATTTCGTTCATTAGAGTAATCACACTGACAGTGGCCACCTTTCACCTTTCAACCTGGAAGTTAAAAAATACACAATTATATTCTAACAAAGAACTTAACTGTACCTAGGAATCCAAATGAAGCAGTGTAATATTTAAGAAAATCTGCTTCAGAAATCTGCAGGAACTCACATAACAGTCAATAAACAATCCTGATAGATGGACACCCTGCCCCAACCACAGTTTACACTATGCCATTTTTAAATATGTCTTCATGGAATTGGTCAAGAGTGGAAAGACTAAGATTCTGCCATATTGCAGATGGCAACTATGTCATCCATTTACTTTTCTGTGACATACTTTTTGATTTTATTACTTTTCATACAAATATGCTTTGACTTTGATGTCATTTAATTAATTTGAAAACTGTAAACAATGCAGCAAAAGAATCCAGACACCAACTTAGCGCTTTCATCCACTTTTAATTCAACTGGACTTCATCAGAAACAGTCACCCATCACACAAGCCCATAAATACAAAATTTTAAAAGTCACAACAGAGAGTCTGAGTCTGCAGCTATGGTAATTATTTCTAGGGCTGCACACAAAAAACAGTGAATTATAGGTTGGCATTCCCCATTCCAATATCTAATGAAATTGGCATGATAAGAGCCATTATTTTTGACAATTGGAAGGTCATTCTGGGTAATCCAGATTTAGTTAAAATTTTGGGTAACAAACCATTGTTCACGTACAAGAAGACAGTTAACATTAAATCCATTCTTGAAGGTAACAGCCGAGATCATAAGTTAAAAGTTGACAACCCGGGCACTTATCCATGTCGACAATGTAGATTTATTATGGGTTCATCTTCTATCAAACTTAAACACATCAACAGGACTTTTTGGGCTAAGGGGCATTATACTCGTGACACATTAATTGTGGTTTATGTAGCTATCTGTAGTTTTTGTAAATAATTTTATGTAGTAAAAACCATAAGAGTGCTATGTAGGAGGGTTTATGAACATACCTTGGCTATTAAAAAAAAGGACCATTCTAATGCACTAGCTAGACACTCATTGAGTTGTGTGGATCTCAAGAATTTTTTTTTTATGTTTTGGAGCAAGTAGATGCCAGTTTGTTTAGTGGTAATTTTAAGATTACTTTAGAATGTCATGAAAGTCTTTGGCAAATTTTATTGGTGGCTGATCAGCCCCCAGGTCTCAAAGAAATGATTAATATAAAGTGCTTTTTACAAGCACAAAGACCTTGAAACTTTATTTGTATTATTTAATTATTTTTTTATAACATTTGTAAATAAGTATTTTTTATACTAAAGTATTATTTATACTAAAGTTTACTAGGGTATGGTTATACTGCCTTTAGCATTAGCATCTATGTATTAATATGGTTTATATTAAAATGTTCCTTTAAATTTTTAATGGTTTGCTATCATGTGACTTTTGAAATTTTGTATTTATGGGCTTGTGTGATGGGTGACTGTTTCTGATGATGTGCAGTTGAATTAAAAGTCGATGAAAGCGCTAAGTTGGTGTCTGGATTCTTTTGTGCACTGTCTACAGTTTTCGAGTTCTTTTGTTTTTTTTGGTGGTGTTCTGCATTTCTACATCATTTAATTAATCATTCATTATAACTTGACATTGACAAGTGACCTTTTAATAAATAATTACAGCTGCATTTATAAAACCATTTTGTTCTTTATCTTATTACTTTTTACTTTACCCATTAATTTCCTCTTTCACTTTCTCTGGCATGGGTGTGCTGCTCCAGGTGTCAGTTTATAGCATCATAATCTGAAATAAACCAGTCTTTCATACTGTCTGCATCATCACTTACATCTTTGTATAATACTGAATCTGCTCTTCTCCCAAGTGTTGAATTCACATCCTAGGAACACTGACTGGTTCTAAGTTGATGAAAGTTGTTGTTTATATTTTTCAATGAAATAATGAAAAACACACTTTTCAGTATCAAACAAACTCTACTTACCCCCCCCCCCCACACACACACACACACATTGTGTGCAAGCCAGCATATAATCCTTGTGAGCAAGATCTGCAAAAGAAATCTTATCTCTGACAATCATTACTTATTACATTTTGGCAAATGTTTTAATGTTATGGGTCATTATTTATTTCTGGAAATCATGGATACCAGACTTCAAAAGGAAGTAAGAAACAGTATTTCACAAACAAGACTTAGTAGTTCAGAACTTCTCTCTTTTTGGTATTGCATTACTTTTTCCTTTCTACAGTCTCACACTGGTGAGTTATAATAAAATTTGAGAATTTAATTATTATTTTTTTGTAATCTTAAGAGTGTTAGTTCAGATAATTTAAAGAAGTTTTCTTTTGACATCAAAGCTAGAAGCACTACACTGAAAGGAGTAAATTGGTTACCTGGGATAAAAGCAAACACTGAGGGGCTTTGTCATTCAAAGATCCATGACGTATGGTCTACCACAATGGTAAGCTTTAGTGGAACTACAACTAAAAGTTGATAATAATTAGACAATATTCTGATGAAGATGCAAGATAGCAATGTAGAGACAGAAGTTAAACTTATCTGTTGATTTTGTAGAGGAGGATAGTCACAGACTGAAAATGTTAGCAAACAGAACTCAGTTTTACAAACAAGAATGAAGCAGTAAGATCATGCATTCCTGAAAGAAAATTACCATATCATAGTCTGGTTGAAAGTGTTAGAGCTACAAATTTGCCTGACTTTTTCATAAGCTTGCAACTGAAGGCATTACAAACTGGAAAAAAAAAACAATGGTCTAATATGAATGTCATGTACTCCTAATCATGGTGACATTTGGACACTGCAGAATAACAAATAATGTGCAGTCACTTGACAGCATAAACATTTCTGATGGCTGCTGAGCAAATGAAACCTATCATGTTTCATGAAAGGACTGTGCTGCCATTTTACTGTAACATATAACATTAAAACGAAGCATAAATGCTAAAAGGTTTAGACTCCCATATATTCCTTGGTCCTATAAAACTGAGGGTGACATGCATGGATTTTTGGAAAACTGAAGATGATAGTCAATGGGTACTCAATAACTGAAAATATTTTGGGGCAAAAGTCTTTTAAACTGGTTAATGAATGCAATATTAGCATGTCATATGGCAGTTTGCTCTTTTTATAACAGCTGGATAATCCAGTCTAAGAAACAGCAACAACAGAAAGTCTAATTACAAAAAATAGTCTCTAACACAGATGGAGTTTTTTTGACCGAGGACTTCTGGTATAAATTCTCCTTGGATCACACCTGAACTAAAATGGAAATCCAGAAAAGAAAAAAGTTCTGGACACTGTAGAAAATCCTGCAGTAATGATGCTTATCATTCTGGTTTCATGAACTTAGATGACAAATCAGAATTGCTATTAATGCAGCTAAACCCTCCTACTGTGGAATTCAACATCAGTCAGTCTTGGTAACCTTAAGATTTACTGATTACTGGTGAAAAAATTAGTTGGACATACCAGAGACCAATCTAATGTAGTTATCAATGATTCAGAAATCAGACCTTTAACTGCCAAGGAGACTGCAGTAAAACTAAAATTATACAATAAAAGCTATTTAGTATTAAGAAAGCGCATGCTGATTGGAGTTTCCATTATAAATGCAGTGTATTCCAACAGAAAAGTCTGGCTACTGAATTTTTCTTTAGTGATCAGATTTTCTATTGGAATATGCTTAATTAATATAGTCATAGTATATTTTTACAAGGGGCATTTTTGGGGAAAATCACATTCTGCAAAGCTCTAGACAGTTAAGATGCATGGTTACCAACAGTATAATGGATCATAGTGCTGGTAATCATACCCAAAAATATAGAAGATTAAGTCATAAAGAATTACATCAACCTTTATGTGTGGCATGTCACCAGTAACTACACCTCTCAACTGCGAAGAGTTTTACATAATATCCCTGGTTTTTCCTCAAATTCTTGCCCTGTACCTCATAAAACATTTGATTTTCTCAGAAATTACTGAAGACTTATGTCAGTCAATAATGACAGACATCTTCCTGCTGTACACAGAATGCAAATTGATGACCAAAATTAATTTTTCTAAGTTGCTTAAAGTAATATTTAAAAATCATCCCCAATTCTGCCCTTTGCTCTCCCATTATTTTCTGCTTTATCCAGTAATCTTGATCAAAGACATTGAGATGTAACCTGATGATATTTATATTTATATCTTTGTATCTATAATAATCATAATCATAACCAAACCATACCAAGCATGGGTAAAACTTGTGATACTAACACCCAGTCATGGATTCCTACTAAAACATTCCTTCTGTAGCCCTGCTTCCAACCCACATAATCCTACCATTCTCCCAACCACGTCTCTAGAGAACAGTCTATTGAATTCTGCCCTACCTGTTCCTCCTTCTAAGTGTAACCATAGCTGATCTAGTGCAAATTACTAATTACCAGATTTCTTATCAGAACATTTCAGCATTAAATCTTCTCTGTCTTGATTTCCTAAATAAATGCACTAGACATATCTGTAAACTTCTGGCCTTCATATTGAATCTTTTCACTATATGTGTATTTCCCACAAAATGTAAAGCTACCACTATCATTCTTCTTCCTAAATCCCCTAACCTCAATCAACCTAACCAATTGTAAATCAATGCAATACTCTCTCCTTATACTAAAACACTGGAAAACATTCACTACAGCCAGATGTTTTGGCGTTGTCTTTGTCACTGTCATAATACCTCTACTGTTTCCCTTCTTGCAACCAATTTATTTATTTACTTTACATTTGTTTATTGGGGAAGTCTGAATGGACACAGGTCCTTTTTCAGTGAAGGCCTGGGAAGAAAAGCTCCTAATATAGTATATAACTTTTCCATCTGACAGTGTCATTTACATAAGATGCTTTAAAACACATAGTAATGGTATATAGCAGTATGGTAGTTTTTAACATAAGAGCTAGATACATTTACATACAGTATTTAATGTCTGACTTATAGGTTCATAGGTTCACACTAGGCTATCAGCCCTGGGGCCTATATAAGCCTAGCCAAAAAGATCCCTGGCTTTCGCCACCCAAGAAGGTTATTTTCCTGCACCTCTGTTGAGCAGAGCAGTAGAGGTGATCCCCGGGGTGAATTTCCTATTTCCCATCCAACTGTCTAGATTCCTCTTAAAAACGGCTAATGAGGGGCTTTGCTTGACGTGAATGGGTAGTCTGTTCCAGAGTATGGGAAGTCTCTGGGACAAGAATCTATCTCTCCAGCATGTTCTGTTTATTGTGGTGGCAAGGTTTAGGTCCCTGGAGCTTGTGGTACAGAGAGATTGGGGTTTCTTTAACTGTAGCATGTCCAAAATAACTGGGTTTGACATGGGTTTGTATGTTAGGCAAAGGTCGCTTCTGAGTAGGCGATAGGCGACGGAGTAGAGCTGGAGTTTTTTGAGGCAGTTTGCATATGGCATCTGTTTGAGGCCAGTAATCCTCTTAGTGAGATATTTCTGTGGTCTTTCTAGTTGTCGCAAATGTATTGTGAGGTACATGCCAAATGGGGCATTGTATGCTAGGATGGGTCTGATAAGGGATGAGTAGAGAGGAATAATGACCTCTTTTTTTCTGTAGGAGAACCCTTTAGTGATGAGGTGTGCCATGTAAAAGGATTTCCTGACTACTGTGGTGATATGATTGTCAGAGGAGAAACTAGTGTCCACCTGTGTCCCAAGGTCTCTTATCACACTTTTGGTAGGCTACTACCTATGTGGTAGTTCATGAGTACAGTCTTTTTCCCAAAGGGGATGACAATGCACTTTTTGGCATTGAGTTTGAGGCCATGACTTTGACACCAAGCATCAGTCTCAGCGAGGGCCCCTTTGTAGAATGTCCACATCATTAGGCGATTCTATTATGGCTCCCAATTTACAGTCATCTGTGAACTTTGTTAGCCAAAGACCTGCTGTATTAGCCTGGACGTCAGAGAAATAGATGACAAGCAGGAGAGGACCCAGGACTGAACCCTGTGGTACTCCGCTTGTCACTGGTTTGAAGTGGGATTTGGAGTTGGCTACTTTCACTCTGTGGGTTCTATCAGTGAGCCAGTTGACCACCCATCTTGTGACATCAGGATTTATACCCAGACTAGTGAGTTTCTCTATAATTCCACAGTGGGGGATGGTGTCAAAAGCCTTGGCGAGGTGAAGATAGGCTATGTGCACCACCTTACCCTCATCCATGGCTCTGGTGACTGCTTCAAACAAGTCAATCATGTTCAGGAGACATGATCTTCCTTTTACAAATCCAAATTGAGTGGGATCCAGGGTATTCAGGTTACCTATGCCTTTGTTTATGTTCCATAATGATATGTTCCATGGCCTTGCAGACCAGGTTCATCAGGCTAATGGGGCGGTAGTTCCCAGGGTACATGGTGGTGTCCCCTTTGTGGAGTGGGATAACCATAACTGTGCACCATTCAGTAGGCACAAAGCCTGAAGTGAGGCTATGATTGAACATGGTACTTAGGTGGGGTGCCAGTTCATTCTGTAGTTCATGCAGAACGCAGCCTGGGATGTTGTCTGGTCCCATGGATGCTGTGTCTTTGGCTTTGGAGAGTGTGGTCTTAACTTGTGCATCCATGATTACAGGGGCTATGCATTCTTCTGGTATAGTGATGGGCCCTTTGGGGGGTGAGGGGGGGTAAAGTTTGCACTGAACCTATCTGCCAGGATGTTGGCAATATCAGTTGATTCTATATATCTAGTGCCGTTATTCTGCAGCTCAGAGCAGAGTGTTGCCATTGAGATTCTTGACATAGCTGTAGAATGCTTTGTGGTTTTCTTTAGAATCAGTGGCAATTTTATTTTCATAACTAGCTTTGGAAGATTTTATGAGGGATCTCAGCTTCTTACTGAGGGTGACCGGGGAGTTCCTGCAATCAGGGGATTTTACTCTTTTTTGCAACAATTTGTTTATGGCAGTGGACCACCAGATTGGCTTCCTGTTTTTGGAGGATAGTGCCTTGGTTCTGTTAGGGATGGCACAATCCATGCACTCGTGTATGTGTTTATACAGTGCATTTGTATAGGATTCAGCAGTCGTACCTCTATTATCTGTCTGCACAGGTGTAGTGAAGAATTTGTAAAGGCTACCTTCTGTCTTGAGAAGTGTGAAGTTGGCTTTGGAAAAGCTTTTTACGGTGGTTTCCTTAATGGGGGGTGGAGGCGGAATATTGATGTCTAGGGTGATTAGCTTATGGTCGGATATGACCAGTGATGAGTTGACCTCTGGAGTGGAACATTGGTTACCCATGTTGGTAATGACCAGGTCCGGGATACTGCTGCCACTGGTGGGGGTATGGGCAAGTTGATCCAGGGCATTGGAATTTATGAATTATAGAAAGCGTTGAGCTAATGAGTTAGTACTTGCATAGTTTTCCCAGTTGATGGTGAGGTAGTTGAAATCTCCCATTATTAGGGTATTGGGCTGTACCTTAATATTATCCAGTATATTGAGGAATGTGGAGTGGGTATCCTGGGGCATGGTGGGGGATCGGTAACAATCTACAACCTGGTTTGCAGACTTGCCCAGTGTTAGTTGCACTTGAATAATTTCGGATACATTATGTTGAGCAACTAGCCTGAAGGTGTGGATATCCTAAATGAATATGGACACTCCTTCTCCTTTAGTGTTTCGCTCAGGTTAGGTGGTCAAAAAGTGTGAAATGAATTATTGCCTGGTAATGCAGAGGTGCTCTCATGGGCCTTGAACCAGGTCTCTGTTGCTGCACAAATGTCAATATTCTCCATATTGAGGAGTGCTTCAAGTGAGTGCATTTTGAGATTTAGACTTCTAGCATTGAGTAGCATTACCCTCAGTTTTTGCTTGCTTGTACCTGTTATGGTGGTGGGTTTGTCATTTCAATCTTGCCTAAAAAAGGCACTATAGTGGTGGCAAGAGCCGGAATCCCAGGGGTGACAGATGTAGGCCATCTCTAGCAAAGCATCATGGTCTGTCGATCATGTCGTCCCAGGCAGACAGATGCTGGATCCCCTTTGGATGACACCAGAAGCTTAGACAATTGTTGAAGTCAATCATTTTGTCCTTGTACTATAGTATCATTCTGGGTGATGGCAGGATGCTACTCAGGGCTAGGGTCATACCTGCCTTGGCTACATGATCTGAGAGCTCTTCCATGTCTTTTTTCATGTAGTCCAGGGAGGCATGTCTCAGGTCATTTACACCAATATGGACAATGACAGAGTCATATTTGTACTTTTTGTGGAGCGACCTGAGTGCGTGCATTATGTGGCAGATCCTGGCACCCGACAGGCAGCTGACAGTAACTTTCTCCTTGTTTAGCCTGGTGAGTGGGACATCAGTGTGCCTGACTATAGAGTCACCTATGACAAGTGTGGTGGGTACGTTGTTTTGCCTTAAGGACTGAGGTTGAATGGCACACTGATTTTGTGGTCTATGTGTCGTATGGATAGTGGGGGGTGATGGCTGCTTGCGTTTCTGCTTTGGAGGTCTCTGTTGTTTGGGCAGATTTTTATTGAGAGCCTCCGTGAATGTAGGTGTGTATTTTGTGTTACTATGTGTGGGTTTAGGTGGTGTACGATTTCATGGACTATGTGTTGAGTATGATATGGTGTAGGTGTTTACCTTCTCCTTTTGACTGTCTAGTCCAGTCTTGGCTGGAGAGAGCTTGGCTTCCAGTTTGGTTATATAATTGCATCTCTCACAGGTTGTAGTGTTGGGTGGCAGGAGGAGAGGGTTGTTGATGTACATGACGCAATTGTTACATTGGTCAAGATGCCCAGATTTGTCAGGTGGACAGGAAAAAACACAGGGAGCTAACCCTTAGACATGGATAGGTGCTTTTTTAATTTAAGTACTACAAAACTTTTCTGCTCCTGACAAGTGAGGAAAGTTGAGTGCTGCAGTAGTTTGTAGTTTGTTCAGTGCTTGCAATGAGTTTTGAACAAGTGCTGAGCACAAGGATGCAGTTTTGAGTGCCAAAACTAGAAGACTGGCTAGTACTAAGAGAAAATTTGAAGAGTAGACATTGTGGCGCTGGGAATGGTTTAACCCTAGTAAAACAGAGCTGTGCGATGTGCAAAACCGAGTGAACACGGGTTTTTAAACAGAAAGTAGCCTTTACAAATTCTTCTTATTCTTGTAATAGAAAGTAGGGCACCCCCCAACTATCTCAGATGTAGAGGGATATAAGAATAATTTGAAAAGGCTACTTTGTTACCTGAAAAGGCACCAAAATAGGCATTTTGGTTTAGGTATCCATAGATGTAGAAAGTGCAATTTCTGTGATTTTTTTTAAGTATTGATGGAATATTTTTTCATCCTGATATAGGGTGAGAGTTTCATTTTTCTGCTTCAGTTGATTGTAATATCATCAATGTGGTGTACCCCACTTTTTGTGAGGTATGCTCTCCATTCTATGTTGGCAAAACAAACTGCAAGTTTAAAGAAAAGGTCAAATACCATTTTTACTGTGTAAGTAAGGGGAATATGGTTAATGTCCTAGCAAAGCATGTTAATGCATTTAGAGCTAACCACACTTTTAGGTTTATAGCTATAGATCTGGTGAGGACTGGCATTAGAATGGGTGATGTAGAAAATAAGACTGAGTTAAGAGAGACTAGATGGATAATCTCACTGCAGTCCCATAAGGCCCATGGATTAAATGGACATGTCCCTCTATGCCTGGTTTTAAAATCTAGGGGCTTGAGGAAGAAGTAATTTCTGCACACTTATATGATGTTTTTATTTTTTTAGATTTTGTTATACTTAGAAGTATATTCTTTTTTCATGTTTTATAGAAATTAGGTACCTGTATCTTTAAATATGGGATTCCTATGATTGGTTAGTTGTGTAACAGGTGATGATCTAATTCTATTTAAATGTGGACACTGTATGTTCACTTTTGGTCTGAAGAAGCTATTTTAATTTTATATAACAAAAGTGCTTACCAGTTTTACTATTAAATACGTTCATTTTTACATGGTGGTTGTTTCATTTGGTCGTGTTTCTGTGTGTGTGTGTGTGTGTGTGTGTGTGTGTGTGTGTGTGTGTGTGTGTGTGTGTATGCGTCTGTGTGTGTGTGTGTGTGTGTGTGTGTGTGTGTGTGTGTGTGTGTGTGTGTGTGTGTGTGTGCTTTTTTATCACTTATCTGTAGATTATAATCTTTATTTATCAATTATCTCCACTAATCTTTAGCTCAGGCTGCTGGTCTTAGCAAAAAAAAAATCTCTATAACAGACATTTTTCAGTTCACAATTGCTAACAGTTTTGTCTCTGGTATATCTCATGGCTCATTTCTTGGGTCCTTATTTATTTTTATTAATTTCTGCCTCAAGAACTTTGTAAAATTAATATGAATCTTAAGTTCATGGCACCCTTTTAATCAATTCCTCCAGTAATTTTACATTACAAAACAATATTCAGGGTGTCTTTAATAAGGTTTTCCTTTGATTTTTTTCTGCACAAGTTCTCAATAAACAATTCCAAACCAAATCTGTGATTTTTGGCACCACCCAAAGACTTGTTCTCCTTTAAGTATTGCTGATCCTTCTAGCATCCTTACTGAAATTGTTTATACATATAAATGTCTAGGTGCTCTGCTTGAGCCTAACCTATATTCATCTTTACATATTTCTTCCTGTGCAAAGATAATATTTCTGTATATAACTGTACACCCTCAGATTAACAAAAGATTGATACAAGACAAACCAAATGTGCATGCATTCAAATTGAAAATACTGTAAACATTGTTCTATTGTGCACCTGTCTGTTGAATTTCCATTATGTCACTGCTTTTTTCCTTCAGATCCTGTCTGAGAAGGGTTCTTGGATCAGCCCGCTAGCCAGTTAAAAACATAAATAAATAAATAATAGCACATACTAATTTAATCCCTAAATTAGAGTATTGCCTTCCTTTCATTGTTTTAGGTAATTCTAAAAACTGAAACCACTTTAGGGACCAAATCACTGTTCCCTCCAGGCTTGTTTAAGTATATGTCTGCCAAGTTCAGCTTTTGAGTCAAATGATTCTGTAACTGGCTTTCAGAAATATCAAGGAATGTTCTTTGATACCTGGTTTGGAGAACAATCCGAAAATTAAGTTGGATTCTGCAAAATATAGCTTGATCAATCTGCCATTTGTAGTGCACAGGGTGCATTTGTAGTGGGCAAGCTGCAGGAAGAGCTTGTGCAGTATGGAAAGAGAGACTTCAATGGAGAATTTCTCACTGAGATGTGTCATCCAGACCACCACTGTCTTTGATTTTGGAAATTATGAATACGGTTCTATCTAAATTTGAAGGCAATGTGATATGGACTGAGCAAATGAACAATATCAGGAAAATAATAACTCATCATTACAATGGCTTAAATAATTTGATAGGGAGACTAAAAGGCAACACACAGTCACATGATGGATAATCAGATTTGTATTGAACAATTACAGATGTGAATTATTGATCTAGATGATGGAGTCTGGAGGAAAAGCCTCAGGATGATATGTATTCTAGAGAATAAACAAGGATGTGATCCAGTTTTGTTCTATTCATTGATGGCAAAGTGGGCCAAGATCACAGAAAATGCGACTGCAAAAAAATGTCACATGAAATTTACATTTCAGTTGCCTTGTTAAGTTTGGTAAAAACAGGCAAATGACAGATTTGCCATATACAAGTTGAAGGAATATACTTTGTCTCTACTGTAGAGGGCAGCAAAGAGGCTGTTTTGTGATGCTACTAGGGGTTTATGGAACAGGATTACAGCACTGAGACTCAAAAGAATGGATCTAGTTCAACGTGATTTATCCCTCTTATTTTAAGATAATTTTTTGCAACAGGGATCAGAATTTTCCTAGTTCCTAAGTATAATTCAAAAATGTATAGAAGAAACATGGTGCAATGTTTAGGAGAGCTGGCAAAAAGGAAGTTAGCATAATATTGGTTATCCAGGACTTGTAGTTTATATATTGATACAGGAACTGGGCAGACTAAGTGTGAGACATCTGTCATAAAATCTATGTTTTTCTTTGCATCA
The DNA here is from genome assembly GCF_019279795.1 of Protopterus annectens. Lineage (NCBI taxonomy): Eukaryota > Metazoa > Chordata > Ceratodontiformes > Protopteridae > Protopterus > Protopterus annectens. The sequence continues at coordinate 1,212,263,340 of NC_056728.1, forward strand.
CTTTCAGTACTTCATTCAAATTCTAAAATTCTAATTGTTTTAGTAGTTAGACATGGTCAAGAGAAAAAGAAGACAAGAATAAGTAGGCAAAAAAAAAGATAAGATGAAAAAAATCCTGTAAATGCCTTATAAGTGTAATAATGCGCTGAGCTTTATGTCCTAACAACTAAATGTCAAACTTTTTTTTTCATTGCAAAAACATGTATCAATATAATTTTTGGCTGTATTTCTTGAAATGGTTCCCAAGAGAGGTTTGGAACAGGTTTACTTAAGTGATAGTGTTAGACAGCCATTATACACATGGCTAAAGGCTGTGTAGTCTTAAAGGAGATGTCAGAGTCATATCTCTGCTTCTGTAAATTATATTGACCTTAGACTCATGTGGAATCCTAAAAATAAGCTCCAAGTTGCAGGGAACTAAAATAGCTTCGTGCAAGGAAAGAAATTACTTTTTTTATGTCTTCCCCGTGATAACCTGGGGAGGAGCACTGAAAATAGCAGTTTATCTGTTGCTATCTGCAGTTTCTGAAGTAGAATTTTCAAGTTACTTAGCTGTGAATGTTTGTTCTTTTTGCCTTAAAGGTGGACTGTTGTATTCCTTATTTTTTAATGACCCTTTGCTCGGAGTCTCGGCTCCAAAATGTTTCTGTGAGTCACAGAAGTGTTTAATTTCTAAAACTATAAAGAATAAAAAAAGAAAGAAAGAAACTTTGTGTGTTCATAGGTTCGTAGTTAAATACTAGTCTATCAGTGTGCAGACTATTGCAAGCCTAGCCAATATTCAGAGGTCAGAACCAAGCCCTGTATCTAATATCTGTGAGATAAAAACCTTAACCATTATGCCAACCCATCACCCTGTGTTCCCTATGGCTTGTGCCAACATTTCACAAAATCTCTAAACTGTAATTTCCACTTCACTGGGAAGCGTTCAAATTAATAAACAAAGATATGATTCATTGTCCATCTTAGTGTAGGACTGCAAGAATCTCAGTGAATGGCCCAAGCAAGATCTGATATCATGCTGATATCGGGCAATGGGATTGTTTAGCCATGCAAGTCTAATAAACTTTAAGTCAACAATTAAAGAGATACAACTTGTTCTAACTGCTTTTTGACAATGCATGGATGCAGTCTGCACTTTTGCAGGAAAATGGAATGTTACACCCAGATCCTAGGGATGTTGTGTCAACATTACTCCTTATTATTATTATTAAAGTTGTGGTCAGGCCACACTCTGAGTACTGCATGCAGTTCTGCAGTCTTATATATATATATATATATATATATATATATATATATATATATATATATATATATATATATACACACATACATACATACATACATACAAAAATATATGGAGAAGGACCTCTGGCTGCTGGAAGGAATCCGCAGGCTGACCATCATCAGGGTACATGGGAACAAATGGCTATAACCAGAGACTACAAGTGCTATTTCTTCTCATTGTAAACCAAAAGAGGCAGGAGATATAAACTGGTTGCAAAGGATCATATTAGTTAGATGTGAATGTGACCATTATCAACAAAAAGGACAAACCATGGAAGGAGAAGCATGGTCAGCAGATTAGAAACCAACTCTCATAGGACCTCAGAAAGTACTTCATCACTGAAAGGGTTTTAACACATAAAATAGACGACCAGAAGTGGTGGTGAAGAGAAAATCCAAGACGGATTTCAAGACCGCATGGGAAAGATGAAGAAAAAATATGAGAAAGTTGGAATCAAGGGAAATTAAAATGGTGAATGCATTTGCAGGCAAACAAGACAGACTCATTGCTCTCTTCTGATATTAAACAAATGTAATGTAGTTAGTAGAATATCAGTTATTACAGCTAAAGTTCACTAATAAAATATGTTACAAGAAAAAAATCTCCATTCTTACTCTAGAAAACTGCCACAAAAGCCAACGTAAGAAGCAGTAGCATTTCCCTTAACAACTGCAAGAGATGTAAAGTTATGATGGCATGAGGCAAAACTGTCAGTGAGTAAAACAACAAGTTTGTATGTATAGATATTTATAAAAATGTACAGTCAGTTTCTTAAAAATCTCTTCAAAATGTCTCACTAAATATATCCAAAAGACTCCAAATGCTGACACGTGGTACAAGATAAACTTACATTCCCAAAGAATCACTCATGGCCTAAAGTACAGCATATTTAAGGGATCATCTTAAAGAGAGTGGCATTGCACAACATAACACTACCCAGCAGCTTGGGTGGCAATTTAGCAAGCCTTATCTAGTTTAGCACCTTTGTCTCTCATGGGCAGAGGCCACATACAAATGTTCTGCTCATATATGGATTATCCCAAAATTACAGTTGATCGGTGTTGTTATACAAAAAAAATTGATAAATACCTCACTGCTCTTTACAAGGGACAAGTGACTCTTACTAGCTCATGACGGTCAACAACAAGGGACATAAGCAGCAAGTAAAACAGTATCCAAGACAGATATGTCATGAACATAGTTCACAAGAGGTCACAGCTGTGAGGAGATCAGCACTCTTTGCACGAAGGATAGGGTGAGGCTATCAAATATCTTCTCAGCAAAAATAAAACTTTTGCTGCCAGCACAGAGGTTTAAATCTATGAAATGCTAACAAGCATTAGCCTGTAGTCCAGGGTTGATGTGGTAGTATAGGTTTATGTCTCTAGAATCTGTTTACTTTGTCACTGATTGTATTAGGTGAAGGAGTGCAAAGATTGCAGAGTCATCCATAGCACAGAATGTTAAGCAGAGATTATGCCTCAGGATGCTGTGTGATAACTGTGTGGAGGGATAGGCCTTTTAGACTATAACTGTAGCTAAAGGTAACTAGACAGGGGCGGCTCGTGCTATAGGACTGCGGGACTGCAGCCCTCCCACCTGTGAAATAAAGTCCCGCAGTCCCCGTAGAAAAAGAAAATATAGAATAAAATTTGAAAATAAAAAAAAATCTCGGACTGCACGCATGTGTGCTAAGTTCCTGGCTGCTTTGTTAGGCAGATCAGAACACTTAGCACGCATGCTCAGGCATTCCTTAGCTTCAGACTGCTCAGTTAGGCAGTCCAGATAGGGAAGGGAGTAAACTCCTCCCTTCCAACCCAGAGAACTGTGCAGTGATGACTGCACAAACCAGACGGTCACCAGACTGCATCGCCCGCAGTCTGGGCCAATAGCGGAGGCTCCAGCCTCCTCACATCTCGCGGGAGTGTATGCGAGGGCTAGGATGGTAGGTACAGATCATGTCAGCATGGTGGACCAAGATCAGGGAGCTGCAGGATGGGTTTGGTGCACGACCGAGAAGCTGCAGTACAGGATCGGATCGTGGCCGAGACAGGTAGGGTGTATGATCGGGAAACAGGTGTGCCGAGAAGCTGCAGGATGGACCGAAGAGGTGTGTGTGTGTGTGTGTGTGTGTGTGTGTGTGTGTGTGTGTGTGTGTGTGTGTGTGTGTGTGTGAGTGTGCCTGCAATGTTCTGGAAGTTAAAATGGAAACTCTTTATTTGTATTGCACAGGGTGTGCCGTATAATCATTTTCCATGTCTATGACTGCATACACCATAAAGGCATTTTACCTTCAAATTTTATCATTTCATGGTGCTGTAGCAATGTAAACAATTTATCTGCACATAGTACTGCATCCTGATGTGGAAAATTATCATATGTCTTTTTGCTGTCTGCATACTGTGCTTTTTTGTGTTACATGGCAATTCAGAAATAATATATACAAAACCCATAAAAAGAAGAAAAGCAACCACATGCAGGAGCCAGGAAACTGCAGACTTTAATGTCTTCTGGTTCCTCAGCTACACAAACCTTCACAGGAATAAATTCATGACAACAAGCAGCATATTTTATAACAACAACAATTAAACAATCAATTAGAAAATTACAAATTTAAAGCAACATGACATTTTCCAAGGTAACATATTATAAAGTGAGATTCATTTCCAAATTTAAACCCCTAGGGGCAAGTGTGACAAAATTCAATATAAACCTACTTTCTAAACTAAGAAGCCTCTGAGAGAAATTACCATAGCTCTTACCATCGGGTTTAGCTAATACACAAAAGAAAAGAGATTCACTTACTCCATTATGAATAGTATTAAAGTGCTCAGAAATGGGACTACCCAACCTACAATTCCTCACATCTCCAATATTCACTTTATAATATGTTACCTTGGAAAATGACATGTTGCTTTAAATTTGTAATTTTCTAATTGATTGTTTAATTGTTGTTGTTATAAAATATGCTGCTTGTTGTCATGAATTTATTCCTGTGAAGGCTTGTGTAGCCGAGGTACCAGAAGACATGAAAGTTTGCAGTTTCCTGGCTCCTGCGTGTGGTTGTTTTTTTTTTTTTTTTTTTTTCAATTCAGAAATAAACCATAATTTTCTGTTACAAAGACATATAATATTACTCAAGTGAAATAAATGTCATTTTTTTTAATTTCTTCTAGAAAAAATATTACATCTACTAATGTACCGTAATCAGTGGATCATTATAGCAGAACAAATAAAAAAAAAATCTCATGAGATCAAATCTTTCTCAAGTACCTACAGTTACTTCAAGCCCACTAAGAGTACAGGGGACTGACAATGTCCTGATAACACCCAAGCTATTCACTAGCATTAATGTGCAGACAATGTTTATTTTAGCAACTGCATGTTATTATGCCAGCAACTTCTATGTTTCTTATCTGGACAGCAAATATTCAGACTTACAAAGTTCACATATGTCATGTAGGTGATTACATAGATTATTCTAATTTCTGATAGCATAGCTGTTAGAAGGGGTAACATACTGACACAGTGATTTATTTTGTTCTCCAGTTCACTTCTTGGTTAAGATGTTGTCTCTGAAGAGTCACCATCTATTTTCTATATCAGACTGATTTTTTTCCAGATGCTTCTGTTTCTATATCTCAAACAATGCTGTGGATTGATGAATTAGTTATCCTCCAAGCTGCTCATAGATGTGTGTGTGTGTACTGGTGGCTAGAGAGAACTCAGGATATCTGCTGATGGTGCTTGAACCATGTACCACTGCTACAGGTAACAAGAGCCTGAATTCCCTACCCACCACCATTTGTGAAATGTTTGGAGATTTTTGCCTCAAATTTTGTTCTGTTCTGTTCCTTGTAAAATCTGTGGTTTCTGAATGCTTAACCCCTTAAATAGTTGATGGTGCAGTGGTAGCATTGTTGCCTCCTAGCTAGAGGTTGTGTGGTTTGATTCTTGGTTGAGGTGCCTTATGTGTGGGACTCTGCATATTTTCCCATCTTACAAAGACATATTTCTAGAGTGTTTCTCCCTGGGCCTCTGCTGAAAATTGGCTTTTGTTCCAAGCCAGACTTTCCTGGTTAACAAATGTTAAATAACTAAAAATAACAGGCATTTGAACTTCAGACTTCATATTCTTCAGAATGTATATGGTAACAGAAAACCTTTTATTCTAGCATAAGTTTATAACATGGGTATTTGAAATTTGTCCCTATTTTTGGGATTGTATTCCCCCATTATTGGCTTTGTCCAGGTTTTTTGTGCTAAGGTTGAAAGCTATGGTGAGAACTGAATTCATTGAATATGTTTGGGGGCTGTATTCCCCCATTACTGGCTTTGTCAACGTGTGTTTTTTACTAAGAAGGTTGAGAGCTATGGTGAGAACTGAATTCACTGAATATGTTTGGGGGCTGTATTCCCCCATTACTGGCTTTGTCCAGGTGTTTTGTGCTAAGAAGTTGATAGCTATGGTGAGAACTGATTTCATTAAATTGTAGCCATTTAAGTTTCAGTTTTCCTCTCTTTCATAAAGCTGATGATTTGGCATAGTGGTATGTTGCTCTGACTATTTTGCACAGGGTCCTGGGTTCAATACTTGGCAGTGAAATGTATGGTAATGACACAGCATTTTATTCTAGCAACTTTCCAACATTATGCAAGCAATGTTTAAAATGTGTCCCTGGTTTCTGGGCTTTTGCCCCCTCCCCCCCAATAAATTTTGGCTTTTTCCAGATTTCTTGTGCTGCAAAGTTTAGAGATACAGCTGAGTGTCAAGTAGATTTTACAAGAAACTGAGAGCTGCAGGGGAACAAAAGTTTAGTGCTGCAAAGTCTGCTAGCATCGTTAATAGCACAACAGGTAGTGTACTTGCTTTTGATGCAGGAGGCTGTGGGTTCAACTCCCCCAGTAAGATGATGCATTGCTGATGCTGTACTGTGTTGTAAAGGGGGTGGATGCTGCAGTCCTTTTTGGCAAAGATACCTAGTAACTATGAAACTGTTATCAGTTTGCCATCCATTCCCTATTGCGATATTATTAGCTTATCATTTTTTTAATGCAACATAGGCAATTTATTCCTCAAGGGCAACAGACACTATTTGTAGATAAAACAATGAAATATAAAGTTGTTTGCTAGCAGCAACCTCTTTATTAGTTACATATTTCTTTAATGTGGAATTATTTAGATGACTTTTACTTCTTCAGAAATTGTGCATATTTACTGATACTGGTGGACTGTAGAAGTTTGAGTAGATTTCTATGATGGAAATGTTCTTTACTGGGCAGTTTTGTCATTATTGGTGCATGCATTTTGTTTCATTGTTTACTGGAAAAATGTTCAAGGCAATAAATTTAAAACGCCCTCTAACAACTGTACTGTATTCTACAAGGAATATAATTTAATACAATCAGGAAGGTGTATCAAAGAGCACGTGTATGTTTCATGTGCAAGGGGCTTATGATTTGAAAACAGCTCTAAATTAATCTTTATCTGCCACTGGCAAAATGTATTTTCTTTGAATGTGGGTTTCAATGCTGTTTCAATGAATGTGAGTTTCAAGGGCAGAGACATTTTAATGCTAAGTCTGTTTTCATTATGAGACTGCATTGCTTTGTTTAGCAGACATCTTAGTGTCTGTGCTGTAAAATGCAAAATAAAACGTTCAAATGAAGTCCAGATCATTGTAGAAGTAAAGCAGTATGCACATTAGTGTTTATGGTAAATGGGGTGAAATAGCGAAGTAATGGTTTATTGGAATGGCTGCAGGGGGGAGGCTCCATTCAACCATGATTTTGTGAGGGGGGAAGGGCGGCAAACTCAAAGACAGCCCCGGCTGAACTATACCTCTCAACTGTCCAGATTTTCACAGAATGAAAAGATTTTTGCTTCTTATTTTTGGTTTGTTTCTCATAAAAGTTGTGGTTTTCTGGCAAATCATTTAGGAATTAAGTCACTAAATAATGACAGACACAGAGTTTCAGACTTCATAACCTTCAGAAAAATGCATGTTAAAGCAAGACCTGTTATATTCTATCAACTGTCTCAGTTAATACAAGAGCAATTTTTAGTACTGTTTATATGTTCCCCCAATATATTTGGTCTTGTCCAGATTTCCTGCATTAACAGGTTCAGAGGTGCATGCAAATAAATTGCTTTATAGAATTAGGCATATCCAAACCTCTCAACTGTCCCCGATTTTGACTCAAAATGTTGCTCTTCCCCTAATAATTCCTCCAAAAAATGGCAATTTTGGAAGAAAACGTGGAGAGTTTACACCTAATAAATAACTGATAATCAGAGTTATAGATTACTTTTATTTCAGAAATGCATGTAGATTCTTTTACTTTGTCAGTTGCTCAAGTTAGCAGTACTAATATTAAAAAGTGTCCCTTTTTTGACAAGTTCCTAGGTGTATTGTGTGGCTATTTTATATTTTTGCATCACGTTTTTGGTCCATTTTTCATAAAATTGTGTTTTTTTTTTTATGGCAAATTAGTGGCAAATCATTAAAGACTGAAGTTAGAAAATAATGACAGATGTTAGTTTCAGATTTTAAACCCTTCAGAAAATTCATACTAATGCAAGACCTACTATTCTATTATCTTTCTAACTTTATAAGAGCAATATTTAAAAATTGTCCTTATTTTTGGGCCTTTGTCCCACTTCTATGTTTGGCTTTGTCCAGATGTATTGCTCCGAGGTTGAGAGGTATGACAAATGTGTCAGGGCCACCACAGTCAGCCAGAGATATTTCAAATTGTGACATACTTGTTGCACCCCACTCCCCCATGTAGTGACTCTCTATGTGTCAAAGCAAGGCAAGGAGCAGTTATGCAGTGTAAATGTGCAGAGTATCCCCCCATCCAAGGTAGACACAAGTACTACAGTGGCTTTTCATCTGTCCTTGATTTTGCAGAATGTTCTGGTTTCTGTCATATTTTTATACGGTTGATTTATGCTTATTATTCAGAAAGTGCCTGTTGCTCTGTGTTTAAGTAGTAATACTTTAATGACCATCAGGAAAGCTTGTCTGAGATTGTAAGATGCAAGTAAGCTTTAATAAGCATACTGTTAAAGAATTGCCAACATTGAAAGCCTTTCTGTTGTTGCCATGCAGAGAATACTTGCATAACTAGATAACGTATAAGCCTTGGGTATTGAAATGCATATGAAAGTATTTGTAATAAAGGACAGAATTACATTATTTTAAGAAGCTCATTACATTTGTTGGAGACTTGCAGTCATCTTTGCAGGCTTTACCTGTAAACTAAACAGAATGCCAATCTATCATGTGTGGTCCATAACCTGTGCAGTAATCCTTTAAGCAATGTATCTTGAGCTTCTTTCTTGTTTGCTTTTCATTTTTTTACTTTGATCATTTTTCCCCCCTGAAAGAAATAGATAGTTGTACAGGCAGCAGGTATTTTTTGGATAAGAAACATTTTTACAAGTGGGGCTATCACAGAGATTGCTACTTTCAGCATGTTACTTGGTATTTTAATAAAGCTGAATATAAATTATAATTAGAACTGCAATGCAAGGAGAAGTGGTTTGAGTTGAGTGCTGCTTGTTTTTCTTATACTTGATTTTGACTGGCATTCCAGTAATGTATTTAAAAAGTAATTTACTTTTTCATGCCTCACAACCTTTTTGTTTCCATCTAGATATTAAGTAAGCTGTCATGCAGCCAATGCATTGAAATATTTTTTTTCTTCTATACTTCATTTTGTCTTGACTGGACTCTCATAATGATGGTTTGGCACCCAGGGCAGCGTATTTAATTAAAGTTACAGTTTTTTTGGTTTTGACAATAGCTCCTCCCCTTTCTAGTTTGCTGCACCCCTTTCCATTGACTCCACCCATTCTGCTGTCTCTTGCAGCCCCCCTTTGATTTGAAGTCACCAGCCACCACTGTAACTAGACCTGAGATCTTTCCAGTGAGGAATCATTGAGGTAAGTGCATTTGGTTTAAGTGTTTAAACTTGCCATGTATAAGCAAGGTACTCACCAAAGACTGCATTATATTCAATGAGGGGCCTAAAAAAGGATGAATAAAGTAAGAATGTAATTTCTTTGAACCTCAAGGAGATACCAGGAAAGATAAATTGTGCAAGGTAGATGGATTTTCTACCTACTACAGATATGAGCTGGAAATAGGAGAGCCTTTTACTGTTATATACACCAAGTCCCTGATGAGCATGTCAAATTCAAGTGGAAAGTTATCTACTCTGGTACATTTCTTGATGTTGAGGGTAAGCCTATAATTAATACACCAAGTGGTTGTTTGGTTAAGCCCTTATTGGAGAATTTGAGTATCAAAATGGGATTTGATAACTGCATTTAGTTTATAATGATCAGCAAAAGTGGTTAGCTATAGTCCCTTGACAATAAAATCAATATCATAGAAGTAAAGGGGGCCAGGACAGAGCCCTGTGCTATTCATCTAGGTCATTTTTCCTCTCTAGAACAAATCTCTCCATCCTTATTGGTATGGATTCTATCTGACAGCCAGTTACCCATCCAGTGACAAATACAGATACTCTCCAGAATGACAGGCAATGAATCCTGGAATGTAGTGAGTGCTATCACTACAACGGAATGAGGTTTCTACAATTACACAAATGTTGATGTATTCAAGATTAGGCAAGGCCCTCAAGTTCAGTCGTTGTTAGCAATACTAATAAAATACCTAATATTCCAAGGTTTACTTCCAGTCATTGCTGTAAGTCAGCTAGAATAGTTTGCAGTGCCTTGTTACTTGCACAAAAATATATAAAGTGTACAATAATAGAAAGAAGTTACCAAATTAGAACTCCTACAGACAATAAAAAAGCAGACAATAAATTACCGCTTACTCTTTATTTAGTGCACAGAATGAAAAGCACCATAACAGTCTAGTGCTACTGTTAACACAGCTAAACAATAATAGCAATATTTGACATCAGTCATCAACACACCCACTAATATTGGTATTGGTATTGTAGCACTTCAAAGTTTGTGATCAAATTTTCTGGAACTCGGGAATAATGCTTGAATATTATATGCCTCTTACAAACATGCAAACACACACGCACACACACACACACACACACACACACACACACACACACACACACACACACACACACACACACACACACACACACACACACACACACACAAACAGTGTAAATCTGGTTGTGGTGATTCTCATTGCTTGATGGACCAAAATGTTCATTCTTGGTCACTTCCTTACTTGTGATGCCAGCTAACCTCTACAAGTTTTCTGTCGTACCATAGGCCAAATCACCTCCCTCCCTACCTCCATCCTCATGATGGATGAGCTGATATCGGCTCACTCTCATATCTTACCCCATGCTCATTTTTAGTCAAACTTAGGTCAGCAATCAAAAAAAGGTGAAATAAAGCACTCAGAGTAAAACTTGAAATTAAATTAAAATATAGTGTACCTATTTGTTTACCCCTGTGTCACTCCTGCACTATAAGGTGGGGCTAAAGGGGCAGGTGCCTGGGTGCAAAGTTTCAGGGGACATGATTTGCTGATCCCAGTTGTTCTTTAGTGCATACCAGCATTTAAATGCTGGTACTGCATGTGTGGTCTAGACTGAAGAGTTGTAGCACTTTGTGTGTGTCTGCTACAGTTAAAAGCTTTTTTTTCTTTGAGGGGTACCAGATTAGGGTATGGCAAGAGGCACAAAAACAGCTAGCAACATCACTGATAATGCCACTGTACTTAACCTGAGAACTGCAACATAAAAGCCAGGGTAATATTTTTATCTTTCTGAACTACAGTGACGTAAATGAGCTTCTTAATAAAACAGACTGGACATAATCTTACTGACCACTGTATAACAACACAAGATGCATGTAAAATGTTCTTTCGTAATTTATACCTGGATGACATCAGCATTCTATCATCTTAAAGAAAAACCTCTCTGTTGAAACAATAAAATAAAAAAAAAAACAATCTAAAGGAGGATAAATAATTATACATTCGTCAAGCACAGCCATACCAGCTAAACAAATCCTTCTTAACCAAAAGACAGAAAGGTATTACAAGTTCATAGGTAGGTTCATAGGTAGGTACTAGGCTATTGGCCCTAGGGCCTATACAAGCCTAGCCATAAAGGTACCTTGGCTTTCGCCACCCAAGAAAATTATTTTCCTGTGCCCCTGTCAAGCAGAACTAGAAGTGATCCCCGGGGTGAATTTCCTATTACCCATCCAATCATCAAGATTTTTCTTGAAAAGTGCTAATGAGGAGCTCTGTCTGACATAGATAGGTAGTCTGTTCCAGAGTATGGGAAGTCTCTGGGACAGGAATCTATCCCTCCAGCATGTTCTGTTTATTGTGGTGACAATATTTAGGTCCCTAGAGCATGTAGCTCAGAGGGATTGGGATTTCTTTAAGTGGAGCATGTCCAACAGCTCTGGGTTTGACATAGCTTTGTATGTTAGGCAGAGATCACCTCTGAGTAGGAGATATGCAATGAAGTAAAAGCTGGAGTTTTTTGAGTCAGTCTGCCTAAGGCATCTGTTTGAGGCCAGTAATCCTCTTTGTGAGGTATTTTTGCGGTCTTTCCAGTTGTTGTAGATGTCTTGTGAGGTACATACCAAAAGGGGCGTTGTACTCTATAATGGGTCTAATGAGTGATGAGTAGAGGGGAACAATGACCTCTTTCTTTCTGGATAAGAAACCTTTTGTGATGAGGCGTGCCATGTAGAAGGATTTCCTGACCACTGTGGTGATGTGATTATCAAAGGAGAGACTACTGTCCACCTGTGTCCCAAGATCTCTTATCACACTTTTGGTGTTAAGTAGACTACCGCCTATGTGGTAGTTCATGGGTACAGAGTTTTTACCAAAGGGAATGACAATGCACTTTTTGGCATTGAGCTTGAGACCATGGCTTTGACACCAGGTATCTGTCTCAGTGAGGCCCTTTTGTAGGATGTACACATCATTAGGAGTTTCGATTATGGCTCCTAGTTTGCAGTCATCTGCAAATTTAGTTAGCCAAAGACCTTCTGTGTTAGCCTGTACTTCAGAGAAGTAGATACCAAATAGGAGAGGACCCAGGACTGAATCCTGTGGTGCTCCACTTGTCACTGGTCTGAAGTCTGATTTGGAGCCTGCTACTTTCACAGTGTGGGTTCTGTCAGTAAGCCACTTGGCAACCCATCTTGTGACATAGGGATTTATACCTAGTTTAGTGAGTTTATCTATAATTCCAGAGTGGGGGATGGGGTTGAACACCTTGGCGAGATCTAGATAGGCTGTGTGAACCACCTTACCCTCATCTATGGCTTTGGTGACTGCTTCAAAGAAGTCTATCAGGTTTAGGAGACATGATCTGTCTTTTACAAACTTGAACTGTGTGGGGTCCAGAGTTTGGAGATCTCCAATGTCTTTGTTTATGAGTTCCATGATGATACATTCTATGGCCTTGCAGACCAGGCTCGGCAGGTTAATGGGACAGTCTTTCCTGGGGTCTGTTGTGCCCCCCCCCCCTTTGTGGAGTGGGATAAATGTCGCGATGCGCCATTCAATGGGCAAAAAGCCTGTGGTGAGGCTATGATTGAACATGGTACTTAGGTGGGGTGCCAGTTCATTCTGTAGTTCATGTAGAAGGCAGCCTGGGATGTTGTCAGGTCCCATGGATGCTGTGTTCTTGGCTTTGGAGAGTGAGATTTTTACCTGTGCAGCCATGATTACAGGAACTTTGCATTCTTCCAGTATAAAGATGCTGATTAAGTCTGATTAAGTTAAATCAGTAAGATAGATCAAACCGCAGACTAGAACAACATCAAAAACCAATGGCAGTAGCAAAATATTATTTTATTATTTTTAGAAAATATAACAAATAAATACACTTTCAGTGAGTAATATAATAATATCTCAATCTCAGTTAATTCCACATACCCTAGTATAATGGCCAAATTCTGTCCCTGTTTCATAAAATATAAAGTTAAATGTAGTGCACTACTCTATCAGCGATACTCCCCAGACATTATGGAAGAGATTATAACAGTGGCAATAAATTAAAATACAAACAGGAGGCCCATGGAACTAGGCAGTATTCCCAGCAGGTTCCTCCAGAATATAAAGAATAATGTACTGAACCATGACTTAATCTTATTAATAAAGTGCCTACAGCTGGTAGTGTTCCAGAAGTTTGGTGGCAGGCTACAGTGGCCCAGTATATGTAAAGGGGGTTTCAAATCAGACCTAGAGCCAACCTTACCTATATATTCTGCCTGTTTGTGGAACAGGTAGTACTAAAATCTATTCTAAAGGGCACTGTAACCTTACACTAGTAAACCTACAACAGTACAGGTTTGTCAAAGAAAGATCTTCCCCACTTAATTTGGTGAATGTAATAATTACACTGGATGATGAACTGGCCACACCGGCTGTATACCTCACCTAGGGATTGCCTGCATCCTATACGGTTTTACAAACTCATTCATTTACATTTTTAGTAGATAAATAACTACCTGAAAGGGAGAATACATAAAGGCTAACTACCTGTCCAAGACTACTGCAGTGCCCAGTGAAGTGCCTCACGGCTCATTGTTGGTATCGCTAGTAATGGTTGCTTCTTTTTGAATGTAAGAAAAATACAATAATTATTGGATACTAAAAAATATTACACCCACAAATTATTCAAAAATCCTCAACAATAGTTAACAAAATGAAAATCTGGTGCAGAAGCAAATGTTTCATTCTTAATGTCACTCAATGCAGTACAGTAAAACATGAATGAAAAAAGAAATAGATTTTTAACTACAGAATTAAAGAAATAAATGGACTACAAGTTAACTCTGATCACTGTGTAATGATCAGATTCAGAAAATCTTCTCTGTAGCATGACAGGTATTCATTGGAAGATGTGGTGTTCAAAAACATGGAAGAATAACTTAGGCATCAGGAAGTGCTGCCATTTCTATCAGTTTTACTTTCAGACTGTGCAGCAGTGTACAGGAAGAGCAGATTATATGATTCACATACTGGTACTCTGAATGATGCTAAAGGCACCAAATATTTAAGGAGACATACCTATATGCTTCACTCAATGGTCATTCAAGTGGACCACAGAAAATCATTTTCCCACTGCATGCCTCATGATGGTCAGTTATTGAAACTGATGCTGCATTCCGCAGCCTGAAAACAAGCCAACTTACCCCTCAAGAATGTTCAGAGATTCTTAACAAAAGAAAATGAGCTGCTGAAAACCATTAACTGCTCTGACAGACTACAAGTGGCATCTTGTTTTTCTGCATCTATAACATTCTTAGGAAAGAATCATATTAAGCACACAAAATGATGTCCAGCTAAATTATTTTTGAAGAGCTGTACTTAAAATGAACAGAGATTCTTTATCTTTTTTACTAAAAATAAAATTCAGTGCTTTTGAAAATGCACAGCAGATTTAATATTCTATGAATTTCAAAACCTTGGAAAATGCTGACACTTACAGCAACATCAGGTTCTTCACTAATAATATTCAGAAACAACACCAATAACTATCCATATAATTGGAAGTCTAGAAAATGTATAACAGCAGTGAAGCTTCACAGAAGTTCAAAGGTTGTAAACGTAACACCAAAACCTATGAATCTTTTTAATAATATATCTATTGGTATGCCTGTCATCCATCTATTCATGACTATTTGTTCACTGTCAGTGGATTTACAGCCAGTCACAGTGCTTGTTTCATCCTGGCAGCCATGAGGGTTTTTTTCTGTTTTTGTGGCCCTAACACCTCTCCCTGTGGTCATCATGCACAGCTGCACAAGCAAGGGCCTACAGTACCTTCCCCTGAGAGTTTCATGTTCCCTTACAAGCCCTATGAAGACTACCGTGTGAACACAGTTTGTCACAGCAAAGACCATGATCCCAGCTGCACTGGCCATATGCTACTACCAAACACCTCTCCTCTAGTTACTGCCAGCACTGCAGTAGACCATACCCCCTCCCTCTCCACAAAATGGGTGAGTCAGTAATAACCACTCAGTTGTACACTCCTTCACTGGCTCCTCCAGGGTTTGCATATCTAGTTGATCATGGGACATCCAGGTCACAGTCATGGCTTTATCTCTCTACACCATGAAGATGATAAATCCTGTGAACGCTTAACTGGATTTTCTTTAATTTTATGCTTTTTCCTTATCTAGTTATTCTGTATATTGTAACCTTGTTGTGATATGATGACAGGATGGAAACTGCCTGAATCATTTGGATTTCAGCAGTAGTAGTTTGGGCATTGTGAACAAATGTGTGTCTCTCAGAATTATTGTGTGTGTGTGTGTGTGTGTGTGTGTGTGTGTGTGTGTGTGTGTGTGTGTGTGTGTGTGTGTGTGTGTGTGTGTGTGTGTGTGAAGAGAGGGAAGGGTGCAAGAGAGTGAAGTCCTCCATATGAGGTGGGTGCAAGGAGCTTACCTCTGTAAAAGTATTATATAATATTTATAAAATATAAATATAATTTAATTAGTCTATTCTACATAACTTTCATGCAGCTAATAGTCAACAATACCTTAAAGATAAGCAGGCTGCCCATTAAGGTTATAGCCTAGATATGGAGTCCTACTCCCAACACAGGTATGCTTTCGAAAGACTTTTCTCTAGCATTGTTTTGTGTATTCACATGACTCATACTAAGCATATAATACTTACTGCTGTTATACAAAGTATTATTAAACAGTATGAGAACCAGACAAGTGAGTGACATTATACATTAATAAAATCATAGGTTCATAGGTTGGTACTAGGCTATCGGCCCTAAGGCCTATGCAAGCCTAGCCATAACAATTCCATGGAAATTTTTTCCCACAATATTTACTTCTCTGGGCCCCTGTCTAGCAGGGTGACTGACATGATCCCCGGGGTGAATTTCCTATCTCCCATCCAATCATCAAGGGTCCTTTTGAAGAGGGCCAATGAGGTGCTCTGCTTGACATGTATGGGCAGTCTATTCCAGAGTATGGGGAGTCTCTGGGTCAGGAACCTATCCCTCCAGCATGTTTTGTTCAATGTGATGATAAGGTTTAGATCCCTGGAGTGTGTGGCTCTGAGGGATTGGGATTTCTTTAAGTGGAGCATGGCCAACAGCACAGGGTTTGACATGGCCTTGTATGTTAAGCAGAGATCGCCTCTGAGTAGACGATATGCCACAGAGTATAGCTGGAGTTTTTTTAGACGGTCAGCATATGGCATCTGCGTTGGGCCTGTGATTCTTTTAGTGAGGTATTTCTGTGGCCTTTCCAGCTGTTGCAGATGTTGTGTGAGGTACATACCAAATGGGGCATTATACTAATGAGGGATGAGTACAGTGGGACAATGACCTCCTTTTTTCTGGATGAAAAGCCCTTAGTGATGAGGTGTGCCACGTAGAAGGATTTCCTGACTGTTGTGGTGATGTGGTTATCGAAAGTGAGACCACTGTCCACTTGTGTTCCTAAGTCTCTCATCACACTTTCGATGTTTAGTGTCCTGCCACCTATGTGGTAGTTCATGGGTACATGTTTTTTACCAAAGGGAATGACTATACATTTCTTGGCATTAAGCTTGAGCCCATGGCTCTGGCACCAGGCATCTGTTTCTGTAAGGCTCTTTAATAGAATATCCACATCATTTGGGGATTCAATACAGGCTCCCAGTTTGCAGTCATCTGCAAACTTTGTTAGCCAGAGTCCCTTAATGTTGGCCTGTACTTCAAAGAAGTAGATGCCAAACAAGAGCGGTCCCAGGACTGATCCCTGAGGTACTCCACTTGTCACTTGTCTGGAGCTGGATTTGGAGTTGGCTACTTTTACAGTCTGGGTTCTGTCAGTAAGCCAGTTGGCAACCCATCGAGTGACGTAGGGATTTATGCCCAGCTTAGTAAGTTTATCTATGATTCCAGAGTGGGGGATGGTGTCAAAGGCCTTGGCAAGGTCCAGATAGACTGTGTCATTGCCAAACGTTTACCTGTCAGGCATCTGCTTTCTTTTTCCATCCTCATTTTCCTCTTTTTTTTAAATAAAAAATATACCTGCAGCATAAGAAAACAAATTAACAAATAGAGCATGCATAATCATGCCTAACAAGGCTTAACTGTACTGTATTACATTAGCTTTCAAGGGATCAAGTGCAGCTCAAGTGACAAGAAAAGAGCAAAATGAGTTTAGGTGATGATAAAGTTTTCTTTTTTGTTCATTGTTGTGTGACATCAGAGTAGGTATATTTAAGTTGAGGGGTGTGAGAGTGCCCCCTCTACATGTGCAGGGGGGATGCAGGGTGGCTTGCCCCACTGCAAAAATAAAACTTACCTCTGAGGTTAGAAAGGCTCATTTCATGCATAGCCCTTTATGGGAAAAGTATAAGGCCACCTTTGTGAAAACTGGATGGGGAACCAAGATGGCTGGCATTCATAGAAAAGTGCTTTGCAGCTGTATCATGCTAAATGTCAAGCATCTCATCCTGCAATATGGCCTGTAGTTGGTACTATACATATCAGAGCTTGCATTACAGCAGTAGGCGTAGGAAGGATTGTATAGCTAATTAATGGAGCCATATTATGGGGACAAGTGGCTTTATGTAGGATCAGTGGAGGAGTCACATTAGCAAAGTGCACATGATTTAAGTGGTCAGCATCACAGGAAAGGCAGACAAGGGTACATAAATGTGCCCAAAGCTAGGTATGCTCATGTACAATGAATTACCTCATTGATGTCACATACACACTGGTAGACAGGTTAAGGAAGATGTACTACAGGAAAGTGTTGACCCAGTTCATCACAAAAATGGGGATAAAAGGGAGAAATAGCAGAGCTGGAAAAGGGGAATAGCAAGCAGAGAAATACATTCAAGGGTTCTTCTTCTTCTGGCTTAGGGGTCACCACAGCAGATCATCTGTCCATTCATGATTGGTGGTGGAGTTTTACAGTGTCAAGTTGCCAGCCCGACACCTAACCTTCCACAGAAGGCACACACACACCTAGGGCCAATTTAGAGTGTCCAATCCACCTACTGGATGTCTTTGGCAGGAAAGCAATGTGACCACAGGGAGGACATGCAGACTCCACACAGAAGGCACCCCAGCCAAGAATCGAACTGGAGAATCACTTGCTGTGAAGTGGCAACACTAACGGCTGCACCACCGTGGCTGCCCAGAAATACATTCAAGGGTAACCATAATGAATGACTGCTTGGGAAAACAGGCATTTTTTGTACAAATGTCTCCCCATTTTGTGTATTTGAAAAAGAATGGTAACTGCTGAAGGCAGACAGGAATGGTTGTAGGAGAGACAGAAGGAAAAGAAAAAGTTGAAGTGGCAAATTAACATAAAACATGGAAACAGAGAGGGAGAGGTGGTACTGATACAAAGGGTGGAAATAACACTGAATGAACAAAAACATCATCATCATCATCATCATCAACCCCTTTTTCGCTATTTTTTCAATCACTGCTAACTCTCACAATTCAGTGGCGCTCTTCTAAATTCTCCCACAGTTATACGTCGCAGCCACAGGTCCTCTCTCTCGCTGTCCATCCATCCATCTCTTCACTGATCATCTCTGTTTCTTCTTAACTTCTTCTTGCCTGTTCCCAGCCTTCTTCACCAAAACACCTTCTGCTTTCATGCATGTGTCACAGCCACCATAACTTATTCTCCTTGGCCATTTCTGAAATAGGATCTACTTTGGCTTCTGATCTAATGGCATAATTTCTTCATCTGCCCTACAGTGTACTTCCTACCACTCATGTCAAGCACCTCATTTCCATTATTTCTAGCTTCCTCGACTGTTCTGCCTCCACTGCCCAGTTTACTGTATCATACAGAACTACTGGTCATACCACTACTTTGTACACCTTACTTTTAGCTCTTTTGGAATTCTTCTGTCACAATCTACCCTTAATACTGTGCCATTTGCCGGAAGCACCTCTGATTCTAGCACTGCCCCCCTCGTTCTGACCTCCCTTCTCCTCAACCACCCTCCCAAGTTACTTGAAACTGACAACTTGTCCAGTATTTTCCCTACTATTATGACTTACATCTTCTTCTAATTTCTGAATGTGTCGTGACATCATGTGCCTTCAGTTTTGCATTCCATTCCTCTATCATTTTCTGAAGTTCCTGTTCGCAGTTTGTTGTGATGCCATATCATCTGTATTCAGCAGCTTTGTTGATCTGTCCCCTCTGGCCTCTTTGCTAATGTAGTCCATCATAAGTATGAACAGCAGTGGGCTTAAACCTGTACCCTGATATACAAAAATTCCCACTGGGAACCCCTCTGTGAGTCCAGACACGGTTCATACTTGTATCACTGGGTCCTTGTGCACTCATTTTATCAATGTTTCTGGGACTTGAAACCATTACAGGACTGTCCAAATCACCTTTCTTGTAGCCTTGTCATGCATTTTCTCCTGGCAATGCCCACTTGAACTCTTTCCTCATCTCTATTTTCTTCCTTACTATCTGTCTCACTGCAAACATCGGATCAGTTGTGCTGAATCTGGGTCTGAATCTGAACTGATGATCTCACATTGATATGCTGTTCTGCCCACAGTTGTGAATGACCCCTTTATTCTTGTACACTGACACTAGAATTTTTTTTCTCTTGTCATCTAGGATATGCTTTTCTGTCCATGTCGCTATGACTACCCACAGGAGTCATGCCTCCTGATTTACCTAACATGGCATCAGCAGTGATGTCATACGTATCTACTGCTGTCCTTGACTTCATTTTCCTTAGTGCTGTTCCTACTTCTTGTACTGTGGGTTATTCCTCTGTCATTGCAGGCTATGTATGGAACAGTACAGTCTGGGTAGGGTTTTCCTCATTCAGTATCTGATGAACATTCTCTCTGTCTAGATCTGATGTCTTCTGGACTGATGAGAAGATTGTTGTTGGCATCCCTTATGAATGGTGCCTAATGACTGCCTTCTTATCATTTTATCTTTGCCTAGCAGCCTGAATGAGTTTCTTTGTGTAATCTGCTGAATTGCTTTCCAGAGGCAGGTAGATTCTCTCTCACACCCTGCTATCTTAGACTCTTTGTTAGCCAACTAGTGTTCCTTCTTAGTCTGGTTCATCTTTTCTATCACCCACTTCTTCATGCACTCCTTCTTTCTTCCGATAATGTCCAAGGTGTCTGCATTTCACAACCAGCTCTCCTTATGTACTCTTGTTTCTATACCTGGCTCAGCTGCATATTTGTTCTATAATCTTCTACCTACTTCTCCTTCTAGACGTGCTATTTCCTTGAATTAACTTGCTTTCACTCCAGTCAACTTCCGGTTCTTCAGCCTGGTCTCTGTTTACCTTAGAGCAGTGGTTTTCAACTTTTTTACACTTGGGGACCAGTGAAAATAAGACAATTATTTTGGGGACCACTAAGGCAGAAATTAAAAAAAACATTATTTATAAGGAACCAATTAAAAACAATCACTGTTTGAGCATTGTATGCCAAAGGATATGAAGTCTAAAACTTCAGTCCTTTTTGTGAGGAACAGAACAAAAATATGTGGCAAAAATCTGGACGTTCTGCAAAAATCTGGACAGTTAAGAGGTATGCTACCTACCTCCCTCTTACACACACACACACACACACACACACACACACACACACACACACACACACACACACACACACACACACACATACACACACACACACACATCTACCCTTAGCTCTCAACCAAAAAGGAACAAATCACAACAGAATCAGGGACAGATCCAGAATTAATCAGGGACACTTTTCATATATTAGTATTATTAACTTGACACACTGACAAAATAACAGAAGATGAGTGAATATGTATTTTTCTAAAGTAAAAGAAGTCTGTAACTCTAATCATTGTTATTATTGTAAGTGTAATTCATCATCTTTTTTCCAAAAGTCACCACTTTTAAGTGGGATTAAGAGGGACAGAGCTAACATTTCAGTCAAAATCTGGGATGCCCCTGAATACCAGGGACAGTTGACAGGTATGCGCCTACCTACCTACTTCCCTCTTATACACACATACTTACCAGCACACAAACTCACACACCTCCCTCCCACCCTCCCTCTTAAACACACACTACATACCTCTCAACCTCTTAGCACAAAAAACCTGGGAAAAGCCAAAAATAATGGCAGGACAAAGCCCCAAAATAGGGACATATGTTAAATATTGCTTCTCAAACTTACAAAAGTTGCTAGAATAAAAGGTATTGTGCTATTGTAAATTTTCTGAAGAATATGAATTCTGAAACCCAAATGCCTGTCATTATTTAGTGAATTCTGTCCTCACTGATTTTCCATAATAAACCCCCAAAAATACAAATTTTTTACAGAACAGACTAAAAATATGAGGCAAAAATCTGAACAGTTGAGAGATACCTACCTCCCTCTTTTTACACACACACACACACACACACACACACACACACAAATAACGCACACTTCACACTTGCCCATTCGTGGTCTGCATTTAAAATGTCTTCTGGCATTCAAATTCCACAGACGAAGACATAAACAGCAGGTTGCACAGATGCAAAAGACAGGTCACACACACCTGTCATGTCTGTACGACTGGACACAAATGGTGTTCTTCTTAGAGAAGAACACCTTTTAAAAAAAAAAAAGAAAGGAAAAAATATTTTTTAATTAAAAAATAAGTCTCCCAGCCAGTGGCCCACCTCCCAGCCAGTGGAGACCCTCTCCCAGCCAGTAGGCCCTAGTCTTTCACAGACTGGCAGGAAATTTCCGCTGGACTGGTGGTTGAAAAACACTGCATAAGAGCATTCTCTGATCCCTGTTTGCAGTTGATTGTGACTACCAGACTCTAACCTTATACCTTTTGCTTGGGAGGTGAGTACCTCAACAGTTATATCAACTGTACCTTGCAGAAAAATAGATAGATGGCGGACGGGGAAGACTGGGCAACAATCACTGTATAGGCAGTGGCACACAAGGTAGGAGAAGACATGGCAGTGGCTAGAGTAAAGTACATGGGGAAATGCCATATGGTCCAAAGGCCAACCCACACAGACAACCGTCACTTATGCTATGTGCAGTCTGTGTCTCTGGTTGCCAAGCGGTTGGGATGTGTTAGTCATGGAACTCGACCTGCAATGACAGAAGACACTGCACTATTGTGATTTGGGTCTCCAGCTGTCAGTCCACTTCAGGTAACATCAGCCTACATCTATGGTCACCAGGAGGCCAGAGCACCATTCGAGGACACTATTCAAAAAGGAGCATCCCCTCTTCTGAGGAGTACTCACAGTGGCCAGTAGTGAGACCTTCAGGTCACTTTCTGTATTGTTCTCTCACTCTGTTCAGTAGTAGACCTGATGACCACTGGTTTTCCAGCAACAAAGGCAATAACCAGTTCAGACTGTATTGACTGCTGCTGTTCCTCTGTCACTGCGACAACTGGACCTGCAGAATAATAAGTAAACAAAATCTGCCTCACATGTGGTCTCATTGCTGCTTTTTCCTCATCAGACACTGCCTGTTCCTTGTCTGCTACTCCACCAAGGATGTTTTGCTGTGCTCATATATTTCATTCTTATTGTAGCTGTTTCCGCATAGCCAAGTAATGAAACATGGCATTCAGTACAATTATTTGCCTGCAGCTATCAGGTGATTATTGTAGTATCCACCAAATGCATCAGTGGAAAAGATGCATCCTTTAATTTGTTGAAAACACATTCTTCCATGTTGTAAGTCATGGTAAAGCGCTGTATTTCATGCCATTTCTGCTATGGTTTGGTGGTTATGAATGGAATCATTATCCATAATTCCAGTGTACATTCACCATCTGCTGCAGCACACGATGACACCATTATATGTTACATGCCACCCAATTGTATGGTAACTGTATATTCCTGTTTCTTTACCTGCTTCCATATTCACTTACCTAGCAGATGACCTAGCTGGAAGTCACCTCACATATAACAATATAGGTCAAATGCGTACCAAATATAAGAATCATGGGACCTGCCTGGGTGGTGTATGGAAACATTATAGATGCATTGAAAACCACATGGCAGTTAAAGAAGATGTTCTTCTTGTTGATGGATCTGACACCCTGTGGATCAGGTGAGGCCTTCATGGCAATATGTGTATAATAAATGGCTTCTAGAACATCAGAGAAATGGGCAATGGTGTAAAATGCCCACATAGTGGTGCTTCTGTCCCCTAGAGTCCTTATATATGCTCATCCATATGCTCCAATGTAATATCAATGTAAAATACACAATGCTGATGCCTGCAAAATGTCCAGCATATGCCTGTTTAGGCTCCTGAAAGGTCCCTGTACCCATAATGGTTAAAGCTACACATACCATAGTGACCATTGGGATAGACTGTCTTTGCTTGCCACTTGACTCTGCACTGGGGGGGTCCGACACAATTCAACAAGCTCATATGGTATCCCTTCTACTCAAAAGCAGTCCACGATCTGCTCCTTAGCCAGGTGGTGGTAAGTTGCTAACAATACGATCTGCACTGGCATAGAAGACTAAAGTGCATGTCTTGAGCACTGGCTCTTAGAGTAGCTACTAACATATGTTGCTGTTCTATAGCTGTTGCTGCTACTGCTATTGCAAACATTCTAACATCCTGTACACTGTTTCCTGACCTTCACAATAGATGAACACTACCAGACAATGCACCTACCTTATGTCTTTATGAATCACTCTGGCATGTTTGATGGTGTCATTGTATATTTGCAGTCCCTCTTTTGCAATGGAAACTTCATATTCTATATCATTATGCGGCCATTTAAATATGCTGTACACGTGCTATTTTTTAACCTAACTCGGTTACATTATTTTTCTCTGAATTTCGTATTCCCCCCGCCCTGTTGTGCAACCCATGATAATTTGTGTTGCACACTTTGCTAAAAACAACAGCATGTTCGTTAAGCCTCATGTTTACCCAGTAAATAATGTGCAGACTAGATGAGATGCACTCATCCTTATCTGCCATCGTCTACTTTTCTGTGTGTATTAAATTATAAGTTTACTGTTGCTTAGAATCGTGATTACTGGCATCATTTTAATGACAGAAAATAGAGTTTTCGTAAACAGTACACAAAGAAGAGCTTACAAAAATGTGTGCTGAAAATAGTATTTCCAGAATACAAGTAAAGACATTGTGTTAGAAAATTAGACTATTTTTTTTTTAAATCTGGACCCTACGTTCTACTGGCAAAAGGCGAACACAAGCAAAACTGTCAAATTTCTGATTTGAATAAAAATTCCTGAATTCTCAACCTGTTTGTCTAGAACAAACAGAAATAGCTCACTTTCATAACAAGGGCATACTTTAAATGACTGCCACTTTTGGCATACTACATTTATAAGCAGGTGTTTCAGTAGGTAGAAATGCACTTAGTAAAAAAATCTGCATCTTGCAAGACTTCTTTCTGTGAGTACAGCAGGGGGGATCATTCCTAAGTCCTCTACCAATGTCAGCACATGCTATCAGCAGATCAGCTTTGCAGCAAAGGCAATGACAGCAACAATGGAAAACCACTCCAAAATAAAGCAAAATGAACTCAAAACCATCACGCTTAATCTAACCAGATACTTCAGTTTTTGCTGTACATATAATGACTACAAACTGGAATTTTTGAGACAGCCTATACATGACTGTTAAAAGGCTTACAAATAATACCCTCCTAATTCTCATGGGTAAGCTTTTCCATCATTCTGACATTATTTTACTGTATTAGTGCAATCCATATTCAGTGGCATGTATTTTTCCTTTCAGTACAGCATGATTTCTTTTATTTTGATAACTTAATTGTTTGTTTATTCCAAGCTGTTCAAGCAAATAATTGTCCTTAATGCCTCTAAACAGCAAAAGTAAACTGTGTTTAAGTCTTAAAGACTATGTTTTCCTCATGTCTGAAATCTCTGTCAGTTGAGTCTAGTATTTTTTTATGTTTTAAGCAAGCTTTTGTGTCTCTACTAGCACAATAAATAGGCGGAAGAGGACAGCGTGTTAGTAAACAATAGTAATACATTATTGTAAGAAATAGAGACATACAGCAAAGCACACAGCCTACAAATAGAATTGCCTTATATATATATACACAAAAGTCTGGGTCACATTTCTGCAGACAAGTGACAGAACAGTTGAATCTGTTGTAAATCAAAAGTAAGCTAAAGGAGGTATAGAAGTGCACATGGAACACAAATGATGAAGAAACAATGCAGCAGCATAATTCCTGAATCACAGAACACAAAACACTTGTTACTTCAGCAGAACTCCCAGAATTTAATGTCTGCAGGAGGACCTGCCAGGTTTTGCGGTACAGGGTTTGTCCAGAGCGGTTTTTACATTTTCACTACAGTTATTTAACATTTATTTGTATATGATGCCACACAGCAGTACTACCTCCTGACCTCGACATCTGACTAGAGAAATGGTAAAATGATACCAGTACTGCTAGAAGAGTACCTTCTTCCCAGAATCCCTTGCAGACTTCAGTTAAGCATTTGCTTAGCTTGTTTGCTGAGCAGACCTTATGCTACAGATTTGGGCGCATCTTTAAGAAGTAAGCATGTGGGTCTGTGCAACAGACTGGAGCAAAAGGGAGATACATTGTATACTTAAATCATTTGGAAGTCATCTCTTCTTTGTAGCATTCTACTGACTTATCAACATTGAAATGGAGGGATTTATCTGGTAGACATTTGCACAGTAGCAATTTGTTGACAGAACATGGCTATGACATTTCTCTCACACAAGTTTACTGATGGCCCAGACTGCTGTATGCTTTGCCACAGGGACAGAGATTTTCTGAAGGTTCTGGTTTGCTCCTTTGAGGTTCCCTCACTTGAGACAATGGCAAGAGCAAAGCTTTGCATTTCATGCCATGGTTTGGTGCGTAAACAGCAGCATGGGGAAGGTGCTTACCTCTCAACTTCTCAGTGTAAGAAAGCTAGACAAAGCCAAAGTAATGGGAGGACAAATGCCCAAAAATAGGGAGAGATTTTAAATATTGTTCATATAAACTTAGAAAGTTGTTAGAGTAACAGAGTTTGCATTATTGCATATTTTCTGAAGGATA
Source organism: Protopterus annectens (assembly GCF_019279795.1). NCBI lineage: Eukaryota > Metazoa > Chordata > Ceratodontiformes > Protopteridae > Protopterus > Protopterus annectens. Next base: position 1,212,289,688 of record NC_056728.1, read on the forward strand.
TGAAGTTGTTGTTTGTCTTTTTCCTGGTAAGGGGCTGCCACAGCGGAACTCCGGTCCGCTAATGATTGGCAGTAGATTTTTTACGAAATGCCAAGGTGCCAACTCGATGCCCAACCTTCAATGAAGGCACACCCATTTACACACACATGTCTTTCGAACACTACCCAACCGCAGGAAGGACATGCAGACTAAACACAGAAGGCACTCCCAAGCCAAGCCGAGAATCGAACGTGAGAACCTCTTGCTGTGAGCTAACAATGATACCACCGTACCACACGGCATTGTGAAACTTAAATGTCTGCCACTATTTATTATTATTTAGTCACTTCAATCCCAAATGATTTGGCAAAAAATAAAAATTTTATGAGGAACAAACTGAAAATATGAGTAAAAAATCAGGACATTCTGTGAAAATTTGGACAAATGAGAAGTATGAGAAGGTGTGTATTTCATGTAATTTCTGCCATTGTCTGGAAGTTACACAGCAGCAAAGGGAAAGTGATATATTTCATGTCATTTCTGTTATGGTCTAGTGGGTGAGCTGTTATGAACAAAACAAGTCCTTAAATTTATTAGGTAGGTCCTTTTGGTCCTAGCCAGAGCATAAAACACTGGCTGTCAAGTATTCTGGGTTCTTAGCTAAGCGTAAAACACATCAAAATCAATTCTCAACGCATACACTTCCATAGCTGCTTGTATATAGCTGTTTGCAAAATTGCAATTTCACACTTAAGTCATGCTTATACTGACAAAAACATAGAAAGTGTAAGTGTTTGAAATGTATTGAAATGGCATGTGTAGTCAATAAAACATACAGTCAGGATAAAATCATGGCACACACACCCAGCATCAGTTTCAGTTAGGGAATGTAATGGCTTGTGTTATAAAATACTATGTTGTGACATTTGCATTGTAAAGACATTCTACATGCATTTCAAAAAAAATATACACGTTTACAGAGTATGACAGAAAATAATTCAAACATAGTTCCCCAGAATTATTTTTTTACTCATTGAATTTTGAATTTTTCAGTACTTTCCCAACTGGTGAGCATTTACTAAGCAGATGTTGTTCAGCATAAATCTAATTAGTGAAACAGCTAGCAGGAGCTGTATGCCTTGTTTTAAAGTTCTACAGATGTTTTATTTTCAGATAATTTACATTTGCATTAGCTTTTTCAATATTCATTACAGCTATAGTAGTAATTATCTGAGCAACAGAAATAAAGTAATTTTATTTTATGAGCTCATGGGTCCATTCCAAGGTGGCCTCTTGAGTTTCATGAATTAGAATTCCATCTACAGGAGAGTAATCTGTGTTGTCATAATTACAAAAGAACTGTTGTTATGGTTTGTGTTTATCTATGATGCTCTGTTAAGATGGACTCTTACTTAAATGGTTCATAGTTTTGTTTGCTACATTGTGTTCCCTCAAATCACTTCCTTGTAAGTATTTTTTTCCTTTCTGCACACACACTTGTAAACAACACAATTAAAAGTCCAGCAGGACTTCCAATTTTGGGTCACTAATTTGGAGATGCATGTTAGCCACTGATATGCAACAGTACCTCCTCTTAAAAGAAAACCATACATGCGAGGAGTAGGAAATACGACCTACATTAAGTCCAGACCACTTTTTAGGTAGTACATGGCTATTTTTAGGCAGTACTTGGCTACTTATAAATTGTATACGTCTTTATTTATAAGTGAACTATGTTAGTTTATGCACTAATATGTGAACGGTTTTATGTGCATTTTAGAAATATTAATGTCTGATGCTGATTTATTTCACTGATGGCTTTAAATGTGAATGAAACCTTAATTGGTGTATCATGTGACTTGAGATATATGTATAAGAAGGGGGACTGATTTTAATTGATTTGTAAAGACATCTGAAGAAGTGGGGTTTACCTGCGAAAGCGCTTGTGTTTTATTAAACGTTTTGCTACTGGAAGCTGAAGTCATCTGCGAGTCCTGCTGTTTTATTTGGATATAATATATGCACTAAATACAGCATTTTATTCATGTTCTACATGTAAAGGTGCACACACAGTTACTTTGTTCATCCTATTAACAAAAAGTGATTCAGTTTTGAAAAATATGCTCACTGTGACACATACAATGTGCGTCATGCAATTATATGCTGTTTGTTCATTTTTTTATGTGGGGAAAATAACATTAAGATATACAAGAAGAGAATTGTGAAATATAGTAACTAAAAGCAATGCCAGCAGTTCTTTATGTACAACTAATGCCATAGAAGCTCATTCTTTAAGATTTCTCAGTTTGGTAGATTAGATTAAAGCTGATGCCCTTCTAACGTTGAATGGACATGCTTCTTTAAAACCAATATTAAAGACTCGGTATTTGAAGCATTAATTGGGCACATCACTGGATAGCAATAGCAATGGCATTATAAAAGGGATACTTATGATCTCTGATGAAACTTTACAATTTATTAATAGTGTTTTTTTTAACCAAAGACTGTTTTCTTTACCAGGACTTTTTTTTCTTTTTCTTTTTTGTTCTACTCTGTGTTCTACTTTGCAAAAAATGTTGGTGTTTATGACAGGCTATGAGGCAGTAAGAAGAAAACAAAAATAAAAGCTTTTTGGTGGTCAGAAATGAATGAGTATTTAGTAGTATCCTTTATTTTCATTGTAAAGAACAAATCCTGCTGGCCATGACAGCATATTAGAATTATTATGAAATATCATGTCTTTGTAGATAAGAAAACAAATATCATATCCCAGACATCTCAAATGCGCAGGTGAAAGCTGCTCTCTCTAAAGCTAAAAACACAGCATCAATGGGACCGAATGGTGTCCCCGGCTGTGTGCTACAGGAGCTAAATGAGGAATTAAACCCGCACATAAGGCAGCTGTTTAATCTCAGCCTTACCACAGGATACGTGCCCAAGGAGTGGCATACGGCAACTGTGGTCCCACTCCACAAAGGCGGTGCCTCTACAGACCCTGGTAATTACCGCCCCATAAACTTAACAAGTCTAGTCTGCAAAGCTATGGAGAGGATCATAATGGAGCTCATAAACAAAGATATAGGGGACTTGCAGACATTGGACCCGACCCAGTTTGGCTTCGTCAAGGGCAGATCATACCTTTTGAACTTGGTCGACTTCTTCGAAACAGTCACCAAGGCCATTGATGAGGGAAAGGCAGTCCATACAGCCTACCTTGACCTTGCAAAGGCTTTACACAATACCCACTCGGGTATTGTAGAAAAACTTACCAGCTTAAATGTAAACCCATATGTCACAAGATGGGTTGCAAACTGGCTTAAGGACAGAACCCACAGGGTTAGAGTTGCTGGCGCTATGTCAGACTCCAAGCGGTCACAAGTGGTGTCCCACAGGGCTCGGTCCTTGGCCCCTATTGTTCGGCATCTACTTCTCAGAAGTACAGGCCAACATGGGAGGACTTTGGCTGACAAAGTTTGCAGGCGACTGCAAACTGGGCCATAGTGGAAAGTGCATCGGACACGGATATCCTTCAGAAGGGACTCACGGAAACAGATAGCTGGTGCCAGAGCCATGGCCTGAAGTTAAGCCAAAAATGTATAGTCATACCCTTGGGAAAAAACAAGGTAACCCCAAGCTACCATATAGGTGGCAATCCACTAAGCACAGAAGAGGTTATCAGGGACCTGGGGACCCAGGTTGACAGTGGCCTTTCTTTTGACACTCACATTGCTAAAGTGGTTAGAAAGACCTTCTACATTGCCCACCTGATCATGAAGGATTCACATCCAGATCTAGTGAGGTCATTGTTCCCTGTACTCTTCACTTATCAGACCAATGATCGAGTACAATGCCCCATTCGGGATGTATCTCACCCGACATCTGCAGCAATTGGAGAGACCCCAAAGTTCCTCACCAAAAGGATAAAGGACTCCAAAATCTGTCATATGCTGCCAGATTGAAGAAACTCCAGCTCTATTCAGTCGCATACCGTCTGCTCAGCGGTGGCGTGCCTGACATACAAGGCCATGTCCAACCGGAATTAATGGACATGCTCCACCTCAAAAATCCAAATCCACCAAAACCACTAGAGCAAGCAACTTAAACCTTAGCACGGATATAAATAGGATGTGCTGGAGGGATAGATTTATCACTCAGAGACTCCCTATGCTGTGGAATAAAATCCCAGTCCATGTGAGGCAGAGCACCTCGCTGGCTCTGTTCAAGAGAAATCTTGACCTGTGGATGGGAGATCGTAGGTTTACCCCGGGAATCATCTCTGTGTCACTGCTGGACAGAGGCACAACAAACTAATGGGCACAGTATTTTTTCATATAAGGGGTGGGGTAAGCCACAAAACTTTGGGCTAGGCTTATAAATGCCTTAGGGCAGATAGCCTAGTATAAACCTATGAACCTATGAACCTATAAGTATTACAGGTAAGCCACGTAAAATTGTAATCTTGAGGAATCACTATTCTAGATTGTGTCAAATGGTAGAAATTGTAATTTTTGCAGGGGACTGTGGTATATCTATAGCAAACCTCCCACTTCCAACATTGCAAAAACTTGGAAAAGAGGGATATTTAAAAGTAAAATGATAAACTTACTTTTTTCACTCTACTGCAACTGATCACCCAGTAAACTAGCTCTAATGTGTTAAGACTTTGATATCTTGCAACAGCGACTTTACAAAAGCAATGTTGTAAGACCAGACAAAAAAGTACCCAGTTAGCAATAGCGTTCCCCTTTCACTTCCAGCCCCTCAAGGAGAAGGGGTAAACACAGATGTAAAGCAAGTCAATTAAAATTGAGTTTCATAATTCATGTAGATAACATAGGTCAACATGATTTTGATGAATCACCTTTTTCATAGTGCAAAAGGCTGCTGTAAATAGTTTCAATTTTCTCTGGTAACCAGATGATTGGCATTATTTGACAGCAGATGGTTATGTTCATAAGTTCTTAGCACATAGTTTTATATATATATATATATATATATATATATATATATATATATATATATATATATATTAGGCTAACGACCACCACCAGGGCTTTTATAAGCATAACCATGGAATCCAGTCCAACTGTGTCCCAATGTATGATGGGTGATTATTAGAGGGGGGTTATGTTAGGTGGTTCTTAGGGGTTATGTGTGGGAGGTATGATACTTTGGGCATTATCATCTAGCTTTGCCTATCAGAGACCTGGAGGCCAGACCAATGGTGAATTTCTGATTTTCTCATCCATTGGTCAAGGTTGCACTTAAATAGGGTTAGGGATGGACTGTGCTTCCCATAGATGGGGAGCCTGTTACAGAGCATGAGGACCCTCTGAGACACATATCTGTCTCAACAACATTTCTTATTTATGTCACAAGCAAAGTTTAAATCTTTGGTTCTAGTGGTTCTGATGCTTTCATTTGGTGGATGTGCAAAACATTCACCAATGCTGCATACTAGGTTGCCTTGTATGCCATGTATAGATTTCCTCTCAGTAACCTGTAGAAGACAGAGTAGAGAGATAGGGCCTTAAGGTGATCCATACAGGACAATGTATTTATACCCTGTATTCTCCTGATATGGAACCTTTGTGGGTGTTCCAGCTGTTGCATATGTCTGGTTAGGTAAATACTGAAAGAAGCATTATACACAATGATGGGTCTGATAAGGGCACTATGACTTCCTTGGACCTGGATTTCATATCCTTACGTATAAGTTGGGTTTCACAGAATGTGGCTATTATTTGCTGCTAAACTTTGTACATTGGCACTCATAGATTGAATGAAATCATGGACTACTGAGTCTTATCTATCGCTTATTCCCTTGTCAAGCCCTTTGAGGAATGTTTTCTCGGCTCAGTTACTAATTTGAGACCTGCCCTCATGAGACCTTTTCTTAGGTTGCTGATTGGAAGAAAGATCTTAAAACTGAGTCAAAAACTACCATTAGTGACTACATACAACTCCTTGAATAGCATCATTGAGGTCCACAATTCAGATCTAGTGCTACACTCCGAAATCTAATTCACCTAACTTTAACTGACTTTAAATAAAACTAAAAATGAATTTCACAGAAAACACCAAAGATAAAGCTTAAAAATGATTTTTCAAGGAGGGAAGCACTTCCCTCCCCCCACTACACCCTGAGTTTTTGATGATGTGACTTCCATATTCCTGTATTTATTTATTCCAAATCCGTGGTTACTACCTTTAGGAGAAAGGTGAAAAAACATGAAACTCCAGTAACTCCAAGATTGTAGACAAAGATCCATGCATTCATGCTTATGAGTTTCATCTGACTCTGTAGTGACTTTATGAACAGCAGTTGTCATCCACAGAGTTTACTAGGCAACTAAGGAATGGAAGTTGGTTGCTAGGCCTTTATTCTGTGTCACTCACACACTGCACACACCTAAGGCAATTTAGACCTGTCAATCAACCTACGGTATGGCTTTGTGATGTGAGAAAAAACTGGAATGACAGAGAAAACCTATGCAAACTCATGCAGTTTCTTTACAGACAATCAAACTCAAGAACTTCTTGTTGTGAAATGCACCACTGTGCCACCCTCAATCAAATATACTATGTCTATTTCAGTGAAATCCATATAAGATGAAATTCAATAAGTGGCATACATTTAGGTGAAATACATTATAATTCATTTGGTAAGACACTTCCCATAACTCATAGGTTGTCAAATATTTTGGTTCTGCTACTGTTGTAGAAGTTTAGAAAAGGAGTGGTTCTAGCTCCTCTGATTGCAGTATTTATTATGAAAAGGTCAGAACATCTCAAGAGTAGTCAGGTCCTTTCCTGTCTCATGTTGCCTTTTATTTTATCTTGCATTTTTTGTTGAAATAGATTGAGCAAAAGAAAGAGACATTCATCATGGAAATTATTATGTCATCCATGAAAGTGATTAACTATATTTAAACTACACCTCATGGCATCAGTGGGGTAATTCTTAGTTTATTCATCATTTCAGTTTGCTGTTATAAGACTCATCATTTTTGTACTGCTATGAAATATTAGGCCGGATTCACGAAACCTCTGTGTAAGAGTTAATATGTCTTACACGGAGGCTGCAGTCTAACAGGATGACGTTAGCATGCCATGCATATTCATGAGGGCATGCTGAATCATACCCTAGGCTAACACGGTCCATGTAGGAAATTAGGGGGCGTGTCCGAATGCCAAGTTCTGCAAGGGGACATGCCCCCAGAAGAGTCAGAGTCCTGAAAGTAAACACCCACGAGCGAGTCCGCGGAAATGTCAAGAAACACAACACCACACATGACCCCACAGACTATAAACCCAACTGTAATGTAAAACGTAAAAATAGTAGTTTAATTTTTTTTTTTTTTATAATTTCCAAAATGTTTGCCCGTAGTTGCGCTCGTTTGCATGGGTATGCCCTTCGCTCAGCCACAGTTAGCAGACATTGAAAAGCATATAAGCTCTAAATATGCAAATTAAGCCAAGTAGCAATAGCGTAATGGTAGAGACGTTGGCCAAAGAGGAGGTAGTCACAGTTCGAGCCCCCACAACATCATTCACCATTTTTATTTAAATAAGCATGAAGCAATCCCCTGACATATATATATATATATATATATATATATATATATATATATATATCTATATATATATATATATATATATATGTATATATATATATATATATATATATATATATATATATATATACATATATATATATATATATATATATATATATATATATATATATATAAACTATAATTTAAGTAAAATGTAATGACATGGGCCATGTTTTTCTGAAGAAATCCGACATAATAAAATATTAAAAAAGGATCATAATTGCCCATAGCTGAGCAAGGCTTTAACAAGCGTAATATGAGTGCCCATAGGTGAGCAGTGGTTTAACAAGCTGAATATGAGTGCCCATGGGTGAGCAGCACTTTAACAGGCTTAATATGACTGCCCACAGGTGAGCAGCGGTTTAACAGGTTTAATATAAGTGCCTGGAGTTGAGCAATGCTTTAACACGCTTAAAATGAGTGCCCGTAGCTGAGCAGCGCTTCACCCAGCATAATATGAGTGCTCATAGCCAAATAACATGTCACTCAGCGTAAGCCGTTTGCACAGATCCAAAATGGCCAATCACGGATAAGTGCGGGAAAACCAGCATATATAAGCCCCATAGGCGGGAATACACAGCAGCATAACTGATTGTTGTACCCATTTGCAGTCAGGATGGCAGGTGCAGGAGAGGGAAGTCACTTTAGAGCACAGAGGTGGGGTGTTGAGGAGTCAAAATATATGGTTTGGCTCCTAGTCCATGATCATGAAGCACAACTCATGCAGGGCCAGGTTCACTGGGGTGTATACAAGGCAGAGGCATGGAACCGGTTGGCACATGATCTCACCAGTGCCACAGGCATTCCGAGGACTGGTGAACAGGTCTGTCACCACCATGCGGACCTGAAGCGACGGAAGGAGGACCAACTGAACCGTTGGATCCAGGAGGCCTGCCAAATGCCCACTGCCCCGCTACTGAGTAAGTATCCATGCAATTAAGTATGTAAGAAATGCTATCCTAGCCTATAGTATGGAGAGGTATGTTCCAATATTACTTCATTTATATTACAGCTGCAGGTGTTCATTCCACAAATCGGCGAGCCTATGCCAATAGGCTGCTGAGGTTGCGCCACCAGGCAGGTTAGTAATTATTTAGCTGGTATTGTTATAGAATATAAGTGAGACAGATTGTAAAAGAGTTTAGTGTTGTAACCCAGTAATAAAGGTCAAATAAGCCTAGAATAAAGATTCTGCTAGTATTGTAAGATTAGATAAGTGATGCAGCCTGGAAAATAATGTAATGCAAACCAGTAATAAAGATTAAACAAGTCTTAAATAGAGTTTCCACCTGTATTGTAATATCAGATAACTGCTGCAGCCAGAAAATGAGTGGTAATCAATCAACAAAGGATAGACAAGTGTCAAATACATCCTTGTAAATTCTGCCATATGAAATAAGTGAGTCAGCTGGAAATGATTGTTGTAAACCAGTAATAAAGGTTAATAAAGCCTAGAATTAAGTACCATTCTGAAATGTAAATATAAAATAATTGAGAGAGTGTGAGAAAGACAGTTGGAAGCTACCAAGAAAGCTGTAATAAGTCTGGAATAAAGGTATACTGCAGTGAGTACATAATGAAACAAATGAGACAGCCACAACCAAACAATAATGTGTGAAATAAAATGTAGAACATGGACTGTGTCCGTCCCACAAACTGGATATGTTGTTGTACCCTTGCATTATGGAAATAGTATGGTTGTATGAAATGCTGAACATCCACAGTTGTCTAGACCCATATAAATCAAATGTAGCAGGATGCTGTACCTGAACACAGCCAGATATGAACATATGTGAATAAAAATGGAATGTATATTAATGTAGCAGTAACATTCTCATCACCAACATTCCTAACGTTACATACAGGAAACTGTACTAATACATGTAGGGGATATATATCTGCATCTACTAGGAATGCACAGTATATGTATAGGTAGTTTTAGTTGTTAATGTAATATTTCTTCACCTTACCCTATTGTCACAAATGATGCCATTCCACACCAAACCGGGTATGTGTATTCACAATTAATTCCCATGGACATTTGTCATGTTGGTTCATACATATCTGCATGTACATTGATGCATGTGCCCTGTTCACATATCCAAACATGATGGCCTGTTGCCACCAATCAACCCTGCATGCTGTTGGAATGTGCACTGTTGTTCTAAATATGCATGTGTTATGCTTGCTGCTCAATGTTCGGAATTCATGGGTGTTTGGTCAATGGGAATACTGATGCATGCTGTTACAACTAATTTTGAATGGTGTTGTTTGTTACTAACCCAAAATGCCATAAAATACTGCTAAACATAGGACAACAGGGAAGGCGGATTCCAGTGGACCCACCTCTCCCACCTCAGCTGGCGAGTGCACCTGGCACCAGTGCCCAGGCCGGGACCTCCTCCTCCACTGGCCCTGTGCCATCTTCGGGTGGAAGCGCTTTAGGGGATGGGGCTCATCCCCCCTCTGCAAGTGTGGCCGGAGGAAAGCCTCCACTCACCCTCCATAGGGTCAGGTCTGTGGTGCGTAGCGAGATCAGGCGGTCTGTGACTGATCCCCTACGCCAGCTTGAGGCGAGGGTGGCGCAACTCAAGGGTGTGCCTGCCCGTTCTATCCAGCCCCCAGCACAGCCTCGGCCTGGGCTGTGAAGGCGCAGTGGTAACTGCCTATGGGTGGGGATTTCAGTTCCACTGTTGCCATCTGTGGGCTCATGGGCTCGTGATATCCAAACATCTATCCCTGTCATTTGTGTTTACCCCCCACATGTGTCATACTCCGCCCCTGTATCCATCTTGTTTGTCTTGTCTGTTAACCTCCCCAACCTCCCTCCCCGAATATACCTACTTCCTGTACCTCACATTCCACTCTCACCTGAAAAAAAAATAAAAAAATGGCACTCTGTTCCCACAAAAAATTACGCCCCATACATAGCCGCCCAATTCGCACACATGTCCACTGGACATGTAAACTGATAATTCTAATTGGCAGTACAACATATTTTGTTGTCCTCACCCCTCTCTCAGGGGTGGAAGGTTTCAAATTTCACACCAAATTTCACACATATGCACAGCTGTTGCTAATAAAGAAATGGGCAGCTATGGGCCTTCCCTACATCCTTCCTGCACATCCCAAGCTTGTTTTCCTATTGTCCTACCCTCTTTGTGCCCCCTTTTTCACCACTTTCCTATCTCCCCATTTTCTTTTCTTTAAAAGAAATTAGCGCGGGTGTTAGCGGGAGTAAGCACTTTTAAGCAGTAGTCAGCAGGTGTGCGCGAGTGTGCACTCAGCTAAGCGAGTGTGCGCATGTGTAAGCACCGCACAAACCAGCACAAACCCGCTTACAACTGCTTAAAAGTGCCTTAGTCACTCTGTATGACAAGGCCTGTAGTCTGTTCATCAGCAAAATAAAATTCCCCTGTCAGTCTCAAACCCAGGACCTTGGAAACAGTAGTTTGCATGAATTAACACCGAGCCATGACAGCTATACAAGAGCTTGGTGCTGAAAGAAATATATCATGAAATAGAAGGACTGAATGTAAAGGGAATATAGGAAGGCCATTACACAAAGCTTGTTCCCTCTATGTTTACTGGCAATTCCTGTAGAATTGCATTACAGGAGTGTGATAAGACAAACAGCCATGCTAGGAGGTAATAATGTTAGAGTAGCACCTTACAATCCCCACACAGCATCAGAGCATGATAAACACCGCCATATTTGAATAGGTATGAGGCCAGACTTCCCAACTGTGACTGATTTACAGGGATGTCCCTGATTTGCAAAAAATGTTACCTGTGCCCCACTGACTCCCTGTGAAATGTACTAACAGTGGATAGAAAGGTGGGTAATCCCACATAATGGTGACTGTCAATGATTCTCCAAATAATTATGTATAAAATGCGTGCTTTTATTGTCATTTTGTGATTGGATTCTGAAGAAGTCAGGCATTTGTCTGACGAAAAGTGCTTTAAGTGATTCCAGTAAAGTTTTATTAGTGACTTTATATTTGCTGTCTTGTCGCTTTTTTACGTTTTATTGGTCTTATCGGTGACTGTCAATGAGTTAAAGTAGACACTACTTGCATGTCAGAAATGGTGTAGTAATACATATGCTCAAAATATCCCACAGTCACAACTGCAGAATATCTGAAATATATCATGGGTTTATCCCACTGATATGTACCTTTCCCTGAGGCTGCTCAAATATATACCTGAGAGTATCTGAGGCCTGCAAGTGTCAGAAACACACAGGCATATTAGCCTGTCTGCTGTTACACACTCTGCGAATAGCTGTAGAATTACTTCCACAAGCATGCCCTCATGTAGGAGTACAACACAGAAATATCAAAGGATGTAGCCATCTAACAAACTAATGACAGTATAGCAGTTTATAAGCACTGCATGTGCCTGATATTCATAATTGTTAGTACAAAATACAAGGCCCTAGTACTGCTCAGCAGCAAAATAAAATACCCTTGTACATGTCAAACCCCAGACCTTCAGCTCACCAGACTGCATGCAGTGCCACCAAGCCACAGCAAACATATAAGAACTTACTGCTGAAAGAAATATATCATGCATTACAAGGAGTGAATGTAAATGGAAAATAGGAAAGCCATAGCAACACATTCCAGTAAAGACAAATATCAGGCCTTCAAGGAGTAAATGTAAAGGGAAAATAGTGAAGCCATAGCAACACATTGCAAGAACTACTGTTGTATACCAGTTAATCCACAACTCCCACAGGAAAGTACATACTCCCATGTAAACAGTGTTAGCATTAGCAGGTGTGGGTTAACATACACACTGAGAAGAGTGAACTGGAAAAAACAACAGTCAGGTTTCAGTACAACATGCATTTCAGTGGCTACAACACACCTTAGATATGACAGACATGCCAACCGTCTGACTGACACAACAGTGTGCACAGCAAACCAGCATGGCCCCCACCTTGCAAAACTGAAAGGCCTATGCCTACCTAACCTAACATTTTATAGTAGTGTCCTGAAATCACAGTGAGAACTGCAATTACCACACAGCAGGCTGCATGTAATTAGTAAATGCCGGCCACCAATTGGTGCAGAGGCCATCACATGCACATGTGCAGATACCTACAAAAGCAGCCTGTACTGCCACTCCACACATGCAATAATATCATTGCAGCAACTGGAGGGAGAGAGAGAGAGAGAGACAGAGACAGAGAAAGAGACAGAGACCCAAAAAAAAAAAAAAAAAAAAGCAAGCCAGCAAGCAAGCCAGCCAGCAATCCAAAACAAATCTGTCAGAGACAAAGGTAATGTAAACTACATAATCTAATAATCTACATACTGTGAACCCTCCATATGTGTTAGCAGTCTGTATCTATATGTATATGAAGATGTGCATAGGGCAAGGGACATACTGCAACTGTTAGTGAAGGCTGGACATACATATGTAGTTGAAGGTTGCTATGTGCACATATCAATGTAGGTTGTAGTGTGTGGCATTGAAAACAGCATGCAGTGCAGGTATATGTCATGTGGTGGTGAACTTCTGTGGGACTGAGCCAGTGAGGCCTGCTACAGCTATACAGCCTGAGGACAGCATAATGCATTATGCACAACAGTGTGCAATATCATTACAGAATGGTATGTCTATATATCGATATACATATATATGTCTCTCTCTCTCTCTCTATATATATATATATATATATATATATATATATATATATATATGTACATAGACAAAGAGGTCTGTATAGATACATAGAGATATATGGATAGATAGATAGAGAATATGTATATACATATAGATGTAATAGACAAATACATATATAGATATAAATTTAGATACATACATGTATACAGATAGATATGAATGTCTATAGATATGTATATATATATATATATATATATATATATATATATATATATGGTTATATACAGCAGTGTGTATATAGATATATATACATATATATAGATATGTATATATATTTACACACACACACACACACATATATATATATATATATATATATATATATATATATATATATATATATATAGATATGTATATATGGATATGAATATATTGATATGTATATATAAATATATATAGATATAGATATATATAAAGAGAGAGTGAGAGAGGGGGAGATGCAGGAAGATGTACTGCAACAGGTGCCTGGTGACCAAGGCATGGACAGAACACCAGTGTTGATACTGCAGTACCATACCCCATTCCACAACATGTTACCCACTAACTACCACATAGGTGGTTGCCTGCCTACCACTGGAGGTGTCAGAAGGGAACATGGGACACAGGTGTACAATAGCTTCCACTTTGATATCCACAGTGGCACACTAGTCTTGTAATCCCTGTACATGGTATGTGTCATCACAAAAGGTGTGTCAGCTAGGGAAATGTAAGTCAGTGTACCCCTGTATACCTCACAATGTCCTATGCAGTATGTACCTCCCATGAGAACTACAGCAAGTGGAAAGGCCACAGACATACCTAACAAAGACTGATAATGGCCACAAACACATTCCCTTTGCAGACTGACTCACAAAACCACAGCTAGAGTGCCTTGCATACTGCCTACACAGAGGTTACCAGTGCTGGACATACAGAGTTATGTCACACCCATACCAGTTGTCCAACCGCCATGGTAACACCTCACAATGTGTCCAGCCTACATGACCTATGGCCCTAATCCTTGTCACCGCAGTAAAGAGCACATGCTGGAGGTACAGGTTCCTATCCACCAATATGCCATACCTTGGCCTAAACCACCCAGCATTAACAAACAAGGCTCCTTATTAGTAGATGTCAGACATACCCCTGATGAATGTTATGGAGATAGGTAATATGCTGTGTGAGTCACCTCTGTGTGTCACCTCTGTGTAACTGTTTGACAGGGGCAAGTACAATCACATTACATGTGTCCCAAGGGGCAGGGTAGTATAAGGCTATGCTGCTGTAAGCCCAGGGCCAATAGCATAGTACCTACCTATGACACAATGCACACACACATGTACTCAGTGCAATACCAACTATGTGAGGTGGAATGAGTGTGACACTGACTGTGTGCAAGGTCTGTAATGGTGTGATTACTCAGTGTGACTTTGTGTCTGTCATGGTAGTTTGTGTCCCCGGTGTGAGGCCAGAGAAGGTGTGTCAGTTATTGGGATACAAACATACTAGATTGCCATATGTTGTGCTGTAGTTCCCTGTGTATGACTGTGGTGTAGGTAGGGATATGGCAGCAAAGACTAGGGTGGATTACCAGTGAAACTGTAAATGTGCATTGCATGCATTGCATGGGATGACAATATTCTCCATCCATTAGCTTGATACATACCCCCAGTGTGAGGTTGTGCATTGTACCTCAAACAGTGTGCTGAGTGCTGGTGTATACTCGTTTGTTGTATGGAGTGTGGCAGGCACTGTAACACAGTTGTGGGCTGAGCACTGATATGTGGTAATTTACATGTGTATCCCCTGAGAGACAGACAAATGCTATATATGGCAGTTCAGTGATATCAGTACAGTAGAGTATTACGTGTGCCATATTACCTGCTCACATATTTTTCTTTACCTTCTAGTGTGATGGTGCATCAGCGCAACCCGTGTTATTCAGCTGCAGAGGATGAGGAGATACACCAGAGCCTGGTGCGGGATTTCTCTACACTGTTTTCCAGGACCAGACAGAACCAGCAGGAGAGGGCTGCACTGTGGCAAGACCTTGTCCATCGGGTAAATGACATAGGCATGCATAACCGGACATATGAGCAGGTACGTCATCACTGCAGTGATTTAATTAGAAATGTCCATCAGCGTGCGTCTGATATCCACAGACAACAGCTTGCCACACGTGGTGGGGTACCTATCCACCCCCCTCAACAGAGTGGAGGAGCTCCTCCTAAGTGTTGTGGCTCCAGGCCAACAACAACAACATCCACAGACATGTGTCATGATGGAGGCCGGAGCCACCCAGCATGTGGGCATGGAGTGTGCAAGTAACATGCCATATCTGTAGTTGACTGTTCTCTGCACTGGTAGTTTATGCATGTGTGAAATGTGTACTGTGTGTGCAGCTGTTATCCTGCCTATTCTTGTGCAAGATTGATATTCTGAATATCATCACTACACCTGTGAAAGCCAACTGTTGTTCTACTGTACTGTATCATACTCACAGTATCAATGGCACAGTTGTGACCACTGACAATAACTCTCTTATTTGTGCAGGTCCCTCTGGAGTAACAGCAAGGCAGCCAATCCATGCTGGTGAGTGTGTAATAACAATACTATTAATACCAATAATAATATTAATACTAATAATACCCTCAAACAGTATTGTGTATGTGTTGGAGTGCAGGTGTGTGTGTGTTTGTATCTGCTGTACTGAGGAGTGTGCATGTGTGCCCATGTGCATGTGTGCATGTATGCTCATGTGCACGTGTGCCCGTGTGCATGTGTGCATGTGTGCCCATGTGCATGTGTGCCCATGTGCATGTGTGCGTGTGCCCGTGTGCATGTGTGCCCATGTGCATGTGTGCATGTGTGCATGTGTGCCCGTGTGTATGTGTGACCGTGTGCATGTGTGGTAACACTGTGTACACATTGTAAACTGTGTTTCCTGTCTTCCTCTCACAGGTTCTGGTGTTGCTCTGTTGGTGTGCAGCAGGGAACCTGAAGCCACTGCTGGGGATAGTGATAATGATGATACATGTGTAATGGCACAGGGAGGTGTGACAGGGTCTGTTGTTGGTTAGCCAATCAACAGTACACAGCAGTCAACCCCATTAATGCGCACAGTCATCCTGCCGATACATCCATTGTCACCAATGTCCTTAGCTGAAGGACAGCATACAGTGGGCATTGACCAGGGTAATGTGGTATCAGTGGCACATGCATCCCCTCACAGCAGCCATGGCCAGAGTCCTGACATGGTACCACACAGGCAGATGTCCAGGGGTTCTCGTGGGAGCATCCGTGGTTGTACTGCCCCTGTCAGACATGCCCACAGAGGTCTTTCAACCTCAGCTATGTTCCAGGCTGTAATGTAGACACAGGCACGTATGGAACGGTACACCAGACAGGGTCTGATGGAGCTGAGAGCACATCGCACTGCTATGAATGACACTATGCATGATGTTGCGGCTGCCATCCATACTGTCAGTGAGGTCATTGATAGACATTGGGGGGACACATTAGGTCTGTTCCACAACTACATGTCCATGAGCCAGGGCAATGCAGGATGGTTAAGGTGTCAAGGTGGACATATGCCAGCAACATCATCAGCTGGCAGTCGTCGCGGACGACAACAAACCCGCAGCCGCTCCCATAGTGCCAGTACCAGCCCCAGCAATGCTGGTTCTGTGCTGTCATCAGACCGTCCTAGAAGACCACGTGCACATGGCTCTGGACAGTTCCAGCAGGGACATGTGTCCAGTCAACAACCCACTGCTTCTGATGACAGTACCCAGTCTGGCTTAGTACCTGATACTGTCCGTAGCACCCCTGCCAGGCACAGGTACCATGTCCATGGCCAGAGGCAGTGATCTGTATGACCTGGCAGGTACAGTCTGTGGCTGTCCACAAACACCCGTATATGGCAGCCATGTGGTGGAACTGTGTGCATGCATACACGCAGGCATAATGCTAACACCTAGGGCTAACACATACACACACACACACACACATTCAACATTGCCCCATGTTGTACTGTTGTCCCTCACTAACACACACACACATACATGTCGATTGGATGTGTCAATGGCAGACTCTGGCAAACCAAGTACACACCCTGTGCATATGATGAAATTGTGCCACCTCCTGCAATCTGTAACATTGATGCAGGAACAGGATAGCATGGTGCTGATGCACAGGGTGACTACATAGCACTGTAGTAATATTATCATGTTGTTAACAGTACAGTGTAATGGTATAATTGTGGGTATATCCCAGCATGCCTGATGCATTAACACTATGATTGTCATTGTAGTTTTTTATACACCAGTGTTAATTCCAAAAGTGTAATGTCTGCACATGTGCCACATGGCAGTTGTGTGTACCTGTGCCTGCATGTGTTGTGGAGTGGACAGTACATGTGTGATGTTTGCAGCACACAGTTGCAGGTGTACATTTGTGAACAAGGTGGAGTTGCATTCTCTGCATGTAGATGTGTAGTGCACACATGGCAAGGGTGACATGCACCATGTGACACAGTTGTCATACATTGTAGTTCATATTGGTGGCCACTTTGTGTTGTACTACACATATGTCTCACCTGGGATCACATGTATTTATGACATGGTTTGATAGTATGCTGTGGGTCATACGGTTTACCAATGTCAATGGTTTGCATTCTGGTGGTAAGGCTCAAAACTCAAACCCGCCTACACAGGTATCACAAGGGATAAGAAACTAGAAGTAATGATACCGAATGCCAGACATCTAAACCGCAAGATGCATGCAGTGCAAACCCTACTCAGCATGGAGAATGTTGATATCTGTGCAGTAACAGAAACCTGTTTCAAGGCTCCCAAGAGCACCCTAGCACTACCAGGTTACACCTCATACCATGCTTTACAGCCCTAAAACATGGAACAAACTATGAAAGGAGGGTGAGTATCAATAATTGTCAAGGATACCCACACCCCCAGGTTGGTGCCACAGCATGAAGCATCACAGACTATCCATGTGCAACTAACAGTGGGTAAAACTGCCTTCCAGTTCATAGCCTGCTACAGACCACCCTCCTAAAACCAGGAACCCCACTTGGCCTACTTAAGAACACATGCATATATGAAGGTCTCTAGAAACAACATTATATTGGGCAACTTCATCTACCCACACATAGACTGGGAGCATTACTGTAGCTCCAACACCCTAGGCCAAAGGTTCCTAGCATTCATAAACTCAAATGCTATGGAACAACTTGTTACCACTCCCACAAGAGGGGAAAACATACTGCACCTGATCATCACCAACATGGGGACTCTATGCTCCAGACCAGAAGTGTATCCCTCACTAGTAACATCAGAGCATTGAGTAATCCCACTGGATATTCACATACCAACCCCATCCCCTGCCCAGAAAACCACAGTGAAAAAGTTGTCTAAAGCAAATTCCACACACCTCAAAACCGAGACAGAGGTGGAACCTTCAAAGCCCCCGGGCCTGTGGAAAATATGGCCCAGACTGCTGAATCCTTTATAAACGCATTCTATGAACACCTTCATGAATGCACAGATCATGCAATTCCAAATATAACCAAGACCCAATCCTCCAAAGACAGGCATCCTTTCTGGTGGACCCCAGCCACATAAGAGAAAACAATAGAAGGAGGAAGCTACTACATGATCGAGCAATATCCCACAAAGGAAAGTCATCTGTGATCAGTATTTGGAAAAAAATATGGGCACTCATAAAATCGTCTAAGGCCAGTTTCAAGAGGAAAATTGCACAAGACACTAAGGATAATCACAAGGCTTTCTTTAGTTATATTAGGAATCTGGGTGGAAATTCCCAGATATGCTCAGAAGTAGTCCTAAATGACAAAGAATACACCTAACCCACATACATTGCCAACATCATTGCTGACAGGTTCAGCACAAACTTCTCACCCTCCTCCCCACCATAAGGGCAAATATATATCCCAGCAGAGTGATGCCCCCCTGACATCTCAGATGCTCAGTTGCCCTCCTCAAAGCAAAAACACAGCATCAATGGGAGCAGACAGTGTCCCAGGCTGCATCCTACATGAACTCCAAGAAGAACTAAACACAAACATAAAACTACTGTTCAATCCCAGCCTTACTACAGGACATGTACCCAAGGAGTGGCGTACAGCGACAGTGGTCCCTCTCCACAAAGGTGGTGCCTCAACAGATCCTGGAAACTATTGCCCCATACGCCTGACTAGCTTGGTCTCCAAAGCTATGGAAAGGATCATCATGGACCTCATAAATAAAGATATTGGGGACCTACAAACACTGGATCCTACCCAGTTCAGCTTTGTTGAGGGCACATCCTGCCTCTTAATCCTGGTCAATGTTTTGAAACAGTTACCAAGGCCAGTGACGAGGGGAAGGTGGTCAACACAGCCTACCTGGACCTCGCAAAAGCCTTCGATACAATACCTCACTCGGGCATTATAGAGACGCTCACCAGCAAAACTATAAACCCCAATGTCACTAGATGGGGTGCAAACTGGCTCACAGACAGAACACACATGGTCAGAATTGCTGGAGCCATGTCACACTCCAAACCGGTTACAAGTGGCATCCCACAGAGGTCAGTCCTGGGACCTCTCTTGTTTGGTATATTTTTCTCGGAGGTACAGGCCAACACAGAAGGACTGTGGCTGAGCAGGTTCGCAGATGATTGCAAACTGGGCACCATAATCAACTCACCAGCCCACAGAAGCATCCTACAAAAGGGCCTCATAGAAACAGACAACTGGTGCCAGAGCCATGGCCTCAAGCTAAACTCCAAAATGTGTATAGTCATCCCCTTTGGCAAAAACAAAGTGCTCACAAATTAACACATAGGTGGTAAGCCATTAAGTACTGTTGACATGATTAGGGACTCGGGGACCCGAGTTGATAGCAAACTCTCATTTGACAACCACATGGTTGTAGTGGTTAGACAGACAGTTTCTATAGGCCACCTAATCATGAAGGGATTCACAGCTAGATCAGAGGAGGTCATCATGCCTCTTTAGTCATTCCTCATCAGGCCCATAATTGAGTACAATGCCCCTTTTGTGGTGTACCTTACCAGACACCTGACCTGTAGCAACTGGAAAATCCCCAAAAGTACCTCACCAAGGGGATCAAAGGGCTTGAACAGATGCCTGACATATAAAACCATGTCCAACCTGGAATTAATGGACATGCTGCACCGCAGAAAATCCAAATTCCATGGAGCTATGCGCCAGTGACACTTGGACCTCAGCACTTAAATAAATAGGACATGCTGAGGAACAGATTCATAACACAGAGACTCCCTTCACTCTGGAATAAAATCACAGTCCAGGTTAGGCAAAGTCCCTTAATGACTCTCTGCAAGAGGAATGTTGCTGAGTGGATGGGAGATTGTAGGTTTACCCTGGGTATCACTTCTGTGTCACTGTTACACAGAGGCAGAGTATACTAACCTGGAAAAAGGGCACAGCAAAATTCATTTAAAATGGGTGGCGAATGCCAAACACAGTCGGGCTAGGCTTATAATTGCCCTAGGTCAGATAGCCTAGTATGAACCTATGAACCTATTACATGATGTATCCTCAACTGATACACAGATGTAGGAAACCCAGTGTCAGTGATATCCCTGCAGTACTACACTATACCAGTAGCCATTCTTACTGAGCCCCACACATCCCTGGGAATAATACTGTTTGGCATATAGCAGTCTCACGTACATGCCAACACACTAGGGATATGTTCATCCACGACTGGAAATGCATACAGTGGCCTACAATGCATTCTGCACATGACACACATGACCACCACGAGGGTATCATACAGACAGATACCTGTTGTCCAAGTCATGCTCTATTACTTTAACGCAGCTGTAACTTTGCCATCAGCATGTACTTAACATAGTATTCCAACAGTACCATGTAGGTGGCAGCACCCACCATGTAGAACGGGTAATGGTGTGTACATATGGACAAGTTTTTTCTTGTCTATCCTGTGATATTCACATTTCCAAAGGTATTGTGCTGTCCCTTGGTGTATCGCCTAAGCAAGAAGGTGTCTTTAGGCATATCAGCAACAGTTGCCATACACCTACACTGGATGTCCATTACTCACATACTTTGCTGTGTTATAACATGTGTGACATATACTCCAGACATGAACCCTCACCCACATTAATATATCACAGCTTTCATGAGTGTGTGTCACCCAGTTGGCCTAGGACACAGATCACTGCAGTAGCCTGCATTGTCAACAACATACATGTATGGCGTATGGTCTGGGAATCTGCAGCACATGCTGGCAAAGGTAACAACTGTATTCATATGAGGCAAGCTTCACACATAGGAACTACTGAAGGTCACAGGTACATATCTGTATGTGGCACACACATACCTGATGTGTGCATTGAAATTACTGTTATAATTATATGTCATACAATAATAAAAGCAAAACCCAACCCACATGGACAAACTGTGTGATAAACACACACATGGCATTTGTAGGATTCAAACCCCTACCTAACGATGTTATGACACTTGAGAGAGACAAATTAGCACAGCGCACTATTTGCATGACTGGGTGGTTTTGCTTCTCCTGCTGTATTTATAGGGTGCTGACATCATCAGTCTTTACAAAGAGGAATGAACATCATGTAGTGTGTTATTCCAGTTGTTAAAAGGGCCATTTCTTTCAAAGGAAATTGCACACACACATACTGAGCATTTGCAGGATTCAAACTCCTACCTATGTTTTGACACTTGAGAGAGATCCATTAGCACAGCACGCTATTCGCATTACTGGGTGGTTTTCCTTCTCCTGCTGTATTTATAGGGTGCTGACATCATCAGTCGAGGAATGAACATCATGTAGTGTGTTATTCCAGTTGTCAAAAGGGCCTTTTCCTTCAAAGAGAATTGCACACACACACTGAGCATTTTCAGGATTCAAACCCATACCTAATGATGTTATGACACTTGAGAGAGACGCATTAGCACAGCTCGCTATTCGTGTTACTGGGTGGTTTTCCTTCTCCTGCTTTATTTATAGGGTACTGACATCATCAGTCGAGGAATGATCATCATGTAGTGTGTTATTCCAGTTGTCAAAAGGGCCATTTCCTTCAAAGAGAATTGCACACACACTGAGCATTTGCAGGATTCAAACCCCTACCTAACTATGTTATGACACTTGACTGAGATGCATTAGCACAGCACGGTATTCGCATTACTGGGTGGCTTTCCTTCTCCTGCTGTATTTATAGGGTGCTGACATCAGTTTTTACAAAGAGGTATGTACAGCTATTCCTATCCCTCAGTATGGGGGATAACAATATATATGCATTAACAGATGCCTAGTTCAGGGTCACATATGCACATCGGCACTGCCAGGTTATGTTTTATACCATGCTTCGTGACCACAGGACTTGTAACACACAACACAACTAGGGGGTGTATCCATATACATCACAGATAGACACACCTCTGGGTTGTTACCACTGCACTAAGCATAACAGGCCATACATATACAACTACCATTGTGCAGAAGTGCCTTTTGGTTTGGTGTGTAGTTCAGACCCCCCCCCCCCATATCCAGGAACCACACTTGGCTTCCCTGGGAACAGTGTAGGATATGAAGGTGTTCACATACACCATTACAGTGGTTAACTTCAGGTACAGGAATATTGACTGGGGGAGCTACTCAGGCCTCAACAACATCACCCTACAGCCACTACAATTTGTGAATCCATGTGCTATGGCAGAAACAGTCACCACAGCCACAAAGGGGAATACATATTGGACCTGATCATCAACAACATGGGGACTCTATGTTCCACACCAGAGGTAGACCACCATTGTTAAGATCTCACCATAACCAACTTTCCCTGGACGTCCATATCCCATCCCCACCCCCAGGCAAGGAAATCACTGCAAACAACGTATTTCTCAAAAGCAGACTTTGCACTTGTGAAGACTGGGGTGGAATACTTCAAAGGCCCCGTGCTGGGGGATTATACAGCCCAATCTGCAGGATCCTTTACAAATGCATTCTATGAGCACCTGCAGGTTTGCATTGATCATGCTATCCCAAATAAAACCAAGACTCCGCCACAACAGGAGACCTGTCTGGTTGACACCAGCCATATATAAGCTGTACAACAGAAGGAGGGAGCTATTACATAACAGAGCAATATCCCACAGAGGGAGGACATCTCTGAACAGCATTGGCAAGACACTTCAATCCCTCAAAATCATAACTTGCAAGTATTGACAGTGAAATTGCCCAGACACTACAGATAAGTCTCCCATCAGTCTGGAATTGAATCCCAATTAATGTTAGACATAGCCCCTTGCCAACCCTCTTCCAGCAAACTCCAGACACATGGAAATGACATTGCAAATTCAACCCCTGGGATCTCCACTGTGTCCCTGCTTGATGGAGGCACAGCAAACTAGCCTTAAACGGTGCCTTCTGTGACATACTTTACAGAGGTACAGTAAGCTACTGTACTGGGGAGGCAGGCACCAAATACACTCTGGCTAGACTTATGTATTCCCTAGGTCAAACAGACTAGTATCGGCCTCTGCACCCATATGTTTATGTTTGGGATGCACAATATTTGTTGCTGATAAACTGTTTGCAGGTCTTTATTGCCATAGCTTTCCCTGTTTCTATGAACAACTTGTGTATCTGTGGAAGATGTTTGATCATGGCAGGGTTCTAGTATATTACTTATGTTTCTGTTGTCATTTAACTGTGTGCACTGGGCAGATTTCTGTATTGTGGGAGGTTCCTGGCTTTAAACATACAAATGCCAGATATGTGTGGCCGACTGCTATACTGAGACATGACCTAAGTGTGTGAGCATGTCCAGTTCAGGCATATTCCATGGTTTGTTGCATGACATATGTCTCATTTATCAAAGTGTGTGAGCATGCCCAGTGTGACCTTTCCATATGTTGAGATCTGAGGTCCACTACATTTATGGTTGTGTGTGAACTTGAACAATATTTGACATTTATAGTCTGTGTGTTGGAAGTCATGTTGTGTTCTTACTGCCCAACTGCTTTGTGTCTGAACCCAACAGGGATTATGCTGTGCCTGCAGGGTTTCCATGGGATAGTTTGCATACACTTGTCAACATTCTTTCATACTGACAAAACACTGTAATATTGTCATAGTGTAGTGGTTCAGTCCTTTCACTCTGGTGCACAGTCTCCTGGGTTTGAGTCCCATCACTGCGTTAAATATTCATACTGAGCACACCAGACTGGTTAAGGGCCAGTTGGGCAAATATGACCATGTTGCATTTTGTTCAGCTATGGCCTACTTAAACCAGGCTTGTCCAACATTACTAGTGTTTTCCGCAACTTGGGTGGACATTGACAAACACTAGGCTATGTGCCCTAGGGCATTTCTAATCCTAGTCAGAGTGTGTTTGTCCTTCAACACACATTTTAACTGGAGTTTGCCATGACATTTTTCAAGGTTAGTATACTGTGCCTCTGTCTAACTGTGACATAAAAGTGATACCCAGGGTAAACATACAATCTCCCATACACTTATCAAGATTCCTCTTGAAGAGAGTCAATGAGGGACTCTCTGGCTAACCTGGACTGGGAGTTTACTCAAGAGTGGAGGGAGCTTCTGGGTTATGGATCTATTACTCCAGCATGTCCTATTTATTTCAGTGCTGAGGTTCAGGTCTCTCATGTGCATAGCTCAATGGGATTCAGATTTTACAAGGTGCAGCATGTGCCTTGATTCCAGGTTGGACATGGCTTTATACATCAGGCACAGATTGCCTCTGGGCAGGCAGTATGCCACTGTGTGGAGCTGCAGTTTGTTTAATCAGGCAGCACATGGCATCTGTTAGAGCCCTTTGATCCTCCTGGTGAGGTACTTTTGGGGTCTTTCCGGTTGCTGGAGGTGTCTGCTAAGGTACATCCCACAAGGGGCATTGTACTCAATTGTGAGCCTGATGAAGGATGACTGAAGAGGCACGTTGACCTCCCCTGATCTAGATGTGAATACCTTCATGATTAGGTGGGTATATGAAATGTTTTTCTGACCACTATGGCCACGTGTTTGTCAAATGCGAGATTTCTATCAACTTGTGTCCCCAGGTCTCTTATTACTTCTTCTGTGCTTAATGGGCTTCCACCTATGTGGTAATTGGTGGGCACTTACGTTTTGCCAAAGGGGATGACTATACACTTTTTTGTGTTTAGCTTGATGACATGGCTCTGGCACCAGTTGTCTGTTTCTATGAGGCCCTTTTGTAGGATGCTTGTGTCAGCTGGAGGTTCAGATATGGGGCCCAGTTTGTAGTCATCTGCAAACTTGTTCAGACACAGTCCTTCCATGTTGGCCTGTACCTCCGAGAAATATATACCAAACAAGGGAGGTCCCAGGACCGAGCCTTGTGGGATGCCAGTTGTAGCTGGTTTGGAGTCTGACATGGCTCCAGCATTTCTGAACATGTCGGTTCTGTCCTTGAGCTGGTTTGCAACCCATCTAGTGACATAGGGGTTTATATTTAAGCTGGTGAGTTTATCTATAATGACCAAGTGGGGTATCATATGGAAGGCTTTTGCAAGGTCCAGGTAGGCTGTGTGGACCATCTTCCCCTCATCAATGGCCTTGGTGACTGTTTCAAATGACTCAACCAGGTTTAAAGGGCAGGATCTGCCCTTAAGAAAGCCACACTGGGTAGGGTCCAGGTCCCTAATATCTTTATTTCTGAGGTCCATGATGATCCTTTCCATAGCTTTGCAGACCAAGCTAGTCAGGAGGATTCTGGTGTGATAGTTTGCAGTATCCATTCAGGCACCACCTTTGTGGAGAGGGACCACTGTTGCTGTACACTGCTCTTTGGGTACATATCCTGTAGTAAGGCTGAGATTGAGCAGTAGTTTTATTTGGTGTTCAGTTCTTCTTGGAGTTCATGTTGGACGCAACCCGGGACACCATCTGGTCATATTGATGCTGTGTGTTTTGCTTTGGAGACGCTGGCTGTTACCTGAGCATCTGCAATGTCAGGGGGCCAGCACTCTGCTGGGATAGATTTTTGGCCTTTTGGTGAGGGGGGGGAGAAGTTTGCACTGAACCTGTCAGGTCAGATGTTGGCAATGTCTGTGGGCTTGGTGTATTGTTTGTCATTTTGGACTGATTCTGAGCATATCTGGGAATTCCCACCCAGGTTCCTACCATCAGTAAAGAAAGCCTTGTGATTATCCTTAGTGTCCTGTACAATTTTTATCTCGTAGCTGGCCTTAGAGGATTTTATGTGTGGCCATAGTTTTTTGTCATAATACTGTTCAGAGATGCCTTTCCTTTTTGGGTTTTGCTCTATCATGTAGTAGCTTCCTCCTTCTCTTGCATGGTTTGTTAATGGCTGGGGTCCACCAGACAGGATGCCTGCCTTTAGAGGATTGGGTCTTGGTTTTATTTGGGATTGCATAATCCATGCATTCCTGAAGGTGTTCATAGAATGCATTTATAAAGGGTTCTGAGGTCTGGGCCATATTTTCCACAGGCACAAGGGCTTTAATGGATTCCACCTCAGTTTGGAGGAGTGCAAAATTTGCTTTACACATGTTTTTCACTGTGGTTTTCTGGCCAGGGACTGGGGTCGGGATGTGAATATTCAGTGAGATTACTCTATGGTCTGATCTTACCAGTGAGGGATACACTTCTGGTCTTGGGCATAGTGTTCCCATGTTGGTGATTATCAGGTCCAGTATGTTTACCCCTCTTGTGGGAGTGGTAACAAGTTGTTCCATAGCATTTTGGTTTATGAATTCTAGGAACCTTTGGCCTAGGGTGCTGGAGCTAGAGTAATGCTCCTAGTCTATGTTTGGGTAGTTGCAGTCACCCAATATAATGTTGTTTGGAGAGACCTTCATATTTTCATGTGTTCTCAAGTAGGCCAAGTGGGGTTCCTGGGTTTAGGAGGGTGGTCTGTAGCAGGCTACGAAGTGGGAGGCAGTTTTAGCCACTGTTACTTGCACATGGATAGTCTGTGCTGCTTCATGCTGTGGCACCAACCTGGGGGTGTGGGTATCCTTGACAATTATTAATACTAACCTTCCTTTCGTAGTTAGTTCCATGTTTTGGGGCTGTAAAGCATGGTATGAGGTGTAACCTGGTAGTGCTAGGGTGCTCTTGGGAGCCTTGAACCAGGTTTCTGTTACAGCACAGATATCAACATTCTCCATGCTGAGGAGATTTTGGACTGCATGCATCTTGCAGTTTAGACTTTTGGCATTGGGTAGCATTACTTCTAGTTTCTTATCCCTTGTGATACCTATGGAGGTGGGTTTGTGTTTTGAGCCTTACCTATTCAAGGCACTATGGGGGTGACAACAGCCTTTGCCAGTATCCAAAAGGCCAGTGGTGATAGGTGCAAGCCATCCCTAGCATAGCATCGTGTCTTGTTGAGCATGTCATCCCAGGCTGACAGGCATTGGATCCCCTTTGACTAACAACAATACTTAAGCCAATTGTTGTAATTGATCATCTTGTCTTCATATTGTGGCATCATGCTTGGTGAGGGTAGGATGTTACTCAGGGTCATCAGGTTTGTATATACTACATGGTGTTACATTGCTTAACACATGGCAATCATGCCTCAGGTGGTGCTGCAGGGCTGCCTATGTTGGATGCACATACTACAATCCCTGTACATGTTTGGAAGCAGGTTGTGTCAACTTAGGCATCCCTTTTACTATATGTGTGAGTCAGTGAGAGGTATCATTTCCAGGGTTCCTACTGAGCCAGTGTATATGCTATGCATTGCCTCTGTGCCAAGGCCAAGGCATACTGGGCATGCCTCCTTCTGCCTACTGGGGCAGGCTCAGGTTGTTCCTCCTCTGAGTCACGCTCTGCCTGTGATGGCCTTGGCACTGGTGGGGGGCTGTTTGGCCCAGGCCTATGCTGGTCCTACTGCTGCTGTTTTCACAGGATCATATTATGTAGCATAGCACATACCATGACAATTTGGGTACATGTAGTTGGTGAGTATTGCAAGGCTCCACCAGATGTGTCTAGGCACTGGAACTGTGACTTGAGCACCCCAAACACACGCTCGATTACATTTCGTGTTTGTGCGTGTGCCTCATTATGGCGTTCTTGTTCAGGTGTGTGTGCACTTCTGATGGGTGTCATCAGCCACGGCTCCAGTGCGTAGCCAGCATCCCCCACTAAGTGACCATGTAGGATGTCCCCATTGGCAAATGTCTGGTACAGCTGCGTCAGATGCCAGATATGGGAATCATGGTAGCTTCCAGGGCAGCCAGCACACACATTCATTATTATGCCCTGGGCATCACACACGACCTGGCAGTTGATGGAGGGGAAGCCCTTGCGGTTAATGTAGGCCCTATCCCTCTCACTGGCTGGTGCTTTGATGCGTATATGCGTGCAGTCTATTGCACCCACTACCTCAGGGTATTCTGCTATTTGCTGGAAGAGACGCATATTGCTGGCCAATACCTCACAGGAATTGGGGAAATATACATGATCACCGACATGTGCGGACATGGCATTCAGCAACTGGTGCAGTACCCTGGATGCTGATGCCTGAGATATCCCCATCATATTACCAGTTGGTCTCTGAAAGGTACCTGTTGCTAGTATTCTTAGGCCAACACATACCTTGGTTTCCACTGGGATGGGTTCCCCTCTGTTGGTTCTGTGTGTGAGGCGTGGCCTGCACAGCTCAACAATTTGCTGCAGGAGGTCTCTGTCCACTCTATAGCACTCCACTATCTCCAGCTCATGTAACCCCTGGTTAGTGACCCTGGGCCTGTACACTCTTCTCTATCTCCTCACTGTGGGTTGTCCGGCAGCATTTGCATTGACACCACCCTCAGCATATTGCATATGTCACCTTATAACAGCAATGGCAGCCTCTAGCATTTTTTGTCTGAGTGAAGCTTTTTCAGTTTTCACTTCTAGTAGCTTACTCCAGTGTTGCAGTGTCTCTTGAGATAAACAAACTGCACTGTTGTTTACAGAGTTTTAAGTGCTGGGCTGGGCTAGTGTTCTGCCTGTGTAATTGCCTGATTTCAGTTGTTTTCACCTGCTAGCTCAACTTGCATTAACTGGTAGCTTCCTGCATGTGTTGTGCTTCCTTTTTCCTTCTGTTTCCTCAGGTGGTGCGACGCGCATACAAGCGCAAACACGCTCACAGCAGCTCACACACACGCACACATGCTTAGACAGACTAAAACTTGCTTATTCGGGTTAAATGCGGGCACACCGGCGCAAACTGGCTTACAGGTCTTTACACAGTCTTATACATGCTTACTCCAGCTTAAACGCATGCACTCACACTTCCACGCACACACTTTGTCTTAGTCGGGTTTACACGCGAGCACACGCACGCATGCCCACTCAGCAAGAAACTTTGGTGTTATTCACAGTATACACCTTCCATTTCTTGGATTTCCCTGGCCTACCTGTTGACACACCTCTTTCCATGATGTCTAACTGACACCTAACACATGCCACTGTCCAACAATGAGCTTCACTACTTTCATACATTCCCCCCTGGTGATGTCACCTATCTCCTACTCTGTTCCTCCCCATATCCTACTCCTACACTCCAGTGACAGTGCTCATTTGCTATGTAAAAGTGTGATTTATTATCCTAACACTCATTTACATAGAATTGCCTACTAATGCTTGGTTACATGTCATAGACTGGGCTTCTCACCTTAGCAACCCCTACTCGGTGGCCATGTTGTCTTCAGCCTGATATTCCCTTACATTGTAATTTGACAATTGTTATAAATTCCCTGTTTGTGGATCTTATTGCCTTATTTTATGATTTTTTTAGCGCACCCCGTTTGCGCGATGCTGCGCTACGCTTAAACATGGGAAATTGGCGAAAAAAAATTGTTTTTATCTTAATTTTGCATCAAGGAAAATTTACAATGGCCGTATATTTGGCCATTGGCATGCTTCCTCAACCATATGCAACCTTTATTTGGAGCAGACAAGGCTCCATTGTGCTATTTGCAGAACGGTACTCAGTTGTCAACTGAGTACATTTCTGCAGCTAACACGTCTCGTACTCGGACAGGTTTCTGCTTCCTGGATTGCAAATTTACCTCATTTGCATGCCTTTCAGCTGCAAGTGAGGTAATTTGCATATCACAGCCCTCTCCATGTAGGAGACATGTTAGGAGCTCTCTTAAACGCCCCTTCAGGCTATTTGTGGATCGCTCGTTGGGCATGATGGGTGCATGGAGTCTTACTCTACTCGTAGACTCCGTGCAAGCCATCGTGAATCCGGCCCATTGTTTGCTTTTTTTTTCTGCATTATACATTATTACTTTCATTTTTTCTTATACTTAAAAGGCCTGAGTCATGAAAATGTTTTTTAGATCAGTGCACTTCTACAGATATCACATGTAAAATAAAATGAAATGTTACCCCATCTTACTATGTCTGAATTTTGCTATATACTCATTTTGTATATAATACTGATGATTGAAAGACCATAATGTTTCTTCTGCTCTTTGAGCTTGGGTAGTGGCTGAAAAGGGTCAATAAACAAGTATACTTACCTGATGAACAGATAGTAAATAAAAAAATAAATACAATAACGTTACCATTTGTGGGAAACCAGCAGCTGATCATGAAGGCACAATCTGAGACATCAGATATAGTCCCCACAATGGATAATGTACGAAGTATCCACAAGACTGCTACAGCACAATGAAATTCTATAATGGCATTATTTAAAAAAAAACAATCAACCTGCTTTAAATAGCATCATTTTATGCTGGTAGTTAATTAATTTCACTTTCATCTCTTGCTGCTATCGTGAGTGTCTGGTGAATGCCTGAGTGATATACAGTGCATACGTATACCAGTACAGGTGGTGATGCTTTATGGGAATGAATGAAGTGTCCTTTTCTTTTTTATTGCAATGTGTAGTCTTTTTGTAATGCTGCATTTGTAATTCAGCTGATCATTTCTGGGAAGCATATGCAACATCATTTAAGTTACCTGCAAATTTTTGAATTTTTTAACAATATTTAATGTACCATTTATACATTTAAATAAATGCAAGTTGTTTTACTGTATAATAGCTCAGTATTGCCTATTATATTTTATGCAAGTTGAGCACAAAGGAATGATTATGTGAGTCAGGGCTAACACGGTAACCATAGCTATATTTTTTCTGTACCTGCACTGTTCTGTATATCAGTACAGTTCCTGAACTACATTGTGTGGGGTAATACTAGATTGGTCATGGATACACTGATTGCTATGTCCAGTCATTGATTTCTTTTTAGAACATCAGTTATGTGTCATTGTTTCAATAAAGCATATTAGTGATGGCCACTGTCTGTAAAGGCCGCATTTTTCACCATATTGTACACCTCACATGTGAACAAAGAAGTCTTTAAGCCACCTAGGTGATGATGATGTCTGTCTCATCCTCAAGGGCATTTCCCCTTATGTATAAGGTAGTGTTTTTGTAACGCTTGTGATTAATGCAGAATAGGCTGTTAGTATGGGCAGGAGAGGAAGGGGACTGATGGCTAATGTGAAAGGCAGAATCATGTGTTTCCCAAGGTTGTGCACAGTACATGACCCACCACTTGAATTAGTTTTCTATGAAGCACAGAGATGATTCCATGTACAGTGTTCTGGAATTTTCAATAAGGAAGGCAAGTGACTTTAAAATGTTTAGATTATGTGGTATTTTCGGTGATGACACCATATTTGTTAGGTGTCCATGAAGTTTAAGGAAATCCATGAAAATGTATGTTAAGAAAGGACCACAGATTATATAGGTTCAATAGCATTTTCTTCAAACAGAATGATAGGTGATCTCATCTATACTATTAAATTGTAATTATTACTCAGGGCTCCAAAAACAGAATTTGTAGTTCAAAACCCAAGACCCCTAATCTTCTTTGTTATTCACAAGATGCAGCCCCACAATAGGGAGATTTATGTCTCAGTCTAAGTGCAGGTCTTGTCTTGCTTTGTTGAGGAGGCAGACAGGCAATATCCTCTGTTTATACTCCTTTCAAATCACTTGACTAGATGAATAAATAGATGTGAAAATACCAGTGCCTGCTCTTCTTCCATTGGAGATAATAGACCTCTGTTTTTGGAATACCACTATTTAGGAAGATGATTATTTTGCAGGCATTGGTCCAAATAAAACAGAATCTTTGCAATATGAAATTGTATGTATTTGAGATAGGAATGATTACATTCCTGGAATGAGTGATACTGGTGTAAGTCTCACAGATAAAAACAGTATAACCACCATAAGTTGTGCATGATTCTTAAAATAAGGATGGACATAACTTGAGACAGGTATGTACATACACAAGTATTGATGAAAAATGGATTTGGGGGTAATAATCTGAGTCATGCTATGCAAAAGCAGTAGAGAAATCAGATAAGAAGCATGGTACAATTCCTTTAGAATAAGCATGGATCCCAAAGAAAAGCCTTAAGATATATAATAAACTCATTATCAAAAAGTCCAGCACAAAACGGGGTCTAAATCACACTACTATTTCACTAATTATTCCTCTGTTTTAGACATAAAGAAAAATCCTGGGCTTTCTCCCTTTGGGCTTGTTCTTCACAGCCTAGTTACCCCTAAGTGGTCCATTCATTCTGATAAAAAAAATATTTAAATCTCAGTGGTAAACGTACATGGAACAAAACACACCATTGATGTCCTCTTACTGATAGCTGTTCTACCTAACATATTTTGCACCTCTGAAAATGTTTAAGTACTTTTTTGTCTCCCCTTGCATCATTCTTCAGAACTATACACAGTGACCCACATCTATCACTGGGCCTACCAGCCACCTTACTAACCCCCCCCCCAACTTTCTCTGTTTAGGGTTTGAGCTGCAGCACAGCTTAAGGGCATCTAAGGTTTGGCCAACTACTTCTGTCGGGGGGGGTCTTTATGACCAACCCATTCTATGCCCCTTCTGCTGCATTTGCCACCCTCATTTGAGGGTTACTTCCCTTACTGTACGACCTCTTATCTTAGGAAGTGTCAAGAGTGAATACATACCCTCCTGGGATGAGCCTGCTGGACCCTCTCTGACAGCACCTCAGGTAGCTGAGAAACTAAATGAACCAAGGTCACCTGAGCTGTAGTTGGGGGTTTTATCCTTGGATGATATAACACTGGTTTTGCATCTCTGAAATTTGTCTAAAAAAGCATTCCACTGAAAATAAAGACATTTATTTATTTATTTATTTACTTTTATTTATTTATTTATCCTGTGCTGGCCAGGTTAGTCATACTAAGCTAGTAACTTTTATCAGGGGAGAGTGACAGGAGATCTGAGGTGGTATTTATACTACTAGGGGAAATTTGGTCAAGGCATCGGGGGAACTTCTCTTACTCTTCATTCTTGTGAGTGGGACCCATTTTGTATGAGGACTTCCTGTTTCCATTCCAGATGGAGAGGTGGCCCAGAGAAACAGGGAGGCAGAAGGAGAGAGAAGGAGATGATGGGGTGGTGAGAGAAGAAGTGAAGAAAGCAAATATCGAGACCAGAGAATGTGTGCAGAATTTGGATGAGATGTTTCAAAGAAATCTGTTTGATGGAAATGAGTCAGCAAATGATGGATGCATAATTACAACCGTCCAGTTGGGATGGTTGCAGGATGATTTACTTAAAGAAACGGTGATGCAGACTCAGCCAGAAAATGAAGGAGATGTTTTTTGGGAAGACATTATGAAGAAAATACAAAAGGAGGATGCAGAGACAATGCAGAAGAATAATGGTGAGATGGAAATGAAAACATATGCCAAGAAAGTAAAAGGAGGCAAACGGGGAGTAGCAGAAAAGAAAAAGGCAGAAGAAAATGAAAAACAGAAGTAAGTATTAAGGATTCAAAGTAAAGAAGACAAAGAAATAGACAGGTATGAAGTATGGAGCAATGTAATAGCTCATTTTGGTACAAAAGCATCAGTTAAAAGCATTTATTCTTATTAACAGACATTTTCTGACATTATATTTGAGACTATTTTTCAATGGAAAATTTTCTTGGAGAATATAAAAAAAATAATAATTTGTGGAATCTTTATGTGATAAAAGCATTTAACAGGGAAACATAAAAGAAAATTCAAGTACAATTTTGAACAGAGGTAGAAAGAGAGACTTTGAAAGGACATTTGAAAATGTTATGTAAAGAAGTACTGGACATTGCCAAAGTTTATGACAAAAGGGGTTTATGGAGTGGTGGTTAGGATTGTAATATTGTGTTAAAATGAAAAGAAAAATATAAATATATATATATATATATATATATATATATATATATATATGTGTGTGTGTGTGTATGTATATATATATATATATATATATATATATATATATATATATATATATATATATATATATATATATATATATATATAAATATACCAAGCATGATAAATGTGGAGGGGAATAGTGATATCATAAAATACTGGGGGCAGTCCAAAATACATACACACACACACACACACACACACACACACACACACACACATACACACACAATTTATATACACACACATATGTGTATATATATATATATATATATATATATATATATATATATATATATATATATATATATATATATATATATATAGCTACAACAGAAAAAAATCCACAAAACAAAAGCTGAAACCAAAATTAGGTAATGGATGTGCAGTAAACACTAAACAAAACCCAATGCATGAAGTACATGAAAATGCTCTTTAATGAACCATTAACAGCACAACCTCATTCACATTAAGCACTTTCATCCACACTAAGGTGGACTTCATCCTAAGGAATCACAACTGTTCATTAAAATATTTAAAAAACTTTTGGCACCAAACGTCACTCCATACACAAAATTTAAAGTGACACCGTGCCCATTTTAACCATTCATATAATCACATACAAAAATGCTCATTCCCTATCCATTCAACAATAAAATTCATTAAGAAATAATCAATATAAATGATAAATATTGCATGTATAAAAAGTAATGAAATATATAAATACATGAATAAAATTGTTGTAAATAGCTGAGTAAATATTGAGAAGCTGAGTACATAATGACCAGTACATTTCAATGAAATATAAAAAACAATCATATCTAATCATATTAATACTATATGACATCCTCATATAATTTCTAACCTACATGGTTTATATAAATATGAATATAAAACTATAAATCTAAATTTACTAAAAATATGTAAACATTCACATTTACATATATATACTCACACATATGTACATATATATAAATATATACATTCATACATATACATACAGAAACATGTACATAATGGGCTGTGTCATCCTAACTAAACTAGCGCAATTGCAAAATAGGCTTTATGGTAATATACTCATTAAGTCCAGCTTCTCTAGCAGCATCAGTTAGTATTTGCCACATAATTTCTCTCTTACACAGGAGGGCCCTAATATTATCACCACGTGGGTCTACTGTAACTTGATCAATTATCGCAAACTTAAAAGTACGAGTGTCTCCATGTTTTACTATATGCCTATATAATGCATTATTCATGTCCTTAGTTCTAATACTATATAGGTGATTATAAATTCTCTTTTTAAATTGACGTTCTTTCTTACCTATATAGTAACCAGGGCATGACATGTATTTAGCTAAATATATCACATTTCTACTATTACAATTACCATGCCTAAAATTAATACTAGTCCTAGAAATATTCTCTAAAGTCACCCCAACCGTATCCAATATCGCATAACACTGCCTACAACAACCACATTTACTAGTATAAAATAAAAAGCAGGACTGGCAAAAGATGATAAAAGACGAATTTACTTCCAAAATACAAATAACACAAAATAATGCACGTCGTTATAAAACACAAATCCAATTGCAAAGTCAATTCAGTAAGCACTTTCGTTTGACATTTGCCAAACTTTTTCAAACTTGAACAACATCACTTCCAGTTCTATAAATACTACATAATGTTGACATAATGAATCTAATTAAACTGTTTAAAGCAGCAACGGAAAATAAAAAAAATATATCCCTTGTACTGAAATCATTCATTAAAGAAATGCATCAAAAAACATCAAAAAACATCACGCATAACACTCTGGCAGTGTTCGAATATACAATCAGCTGATAAACATGTAATGCAAATATATATTTTAAATAATTAAAATAAATTAAAATAACAATGAGTGTAACCATTAATATGAAACACAGGACACAAATCATATTGTAAATTACATCTTAAAGCTACCATATCTTACGTTTTTAGTTAATTTGCTGTAATGTATATATATATATATATATATATATATATATATGAATACCAATAAAAACTATATAAATAACACATCATAATGAACCTAAAAAATATGTAAATATAATAAATATAACTATATACAAGTCATTATCTATCTAGCGATTTTAATTTTAAAATACTAGCTATAGAGCTATTACTATTCATACCAGGCCAATTCTGTGCATCAAGCCGTATTTGCCATTTTAATTCTAGCTTCTCTAAGCGTGGTTGCCAAGCTCCACCCCTTTCATTCATTTTTAGAATGTCTAAAACAACAAATTTAAACAAATGAGTGGTATGTGTATTAATATGTTTAGCCAGAGCATTTAATTCATTTTTATCGCATATTGCTCTAATATGTTCACCAATACGCTCCTTAAACTTTCTCTCTGTTTTTCCAATGTAAAACATATTACAGTTACAACATAAAGCACAATAAACTAGTTTTTCACTAATGCAACTGGCTCTATCTTTCAATCAATTTTTACTTCGATTGTTTCAAATACATAAGGGCAGTATTTACATCTACCACACTTAAATGTTCTTCCATGTTTATTATTAATGTATTTATTCTCCAGGCTTTGTTTTAAATGAATGCCTTTTTTATATATTATGGATAGACTACTATCAAAATAATCGTGTAAGGATGGATCAGTCACTATAAGTTGGCAGTTCTTCTTGACAATGTTGCAAATAGCTGCACTGTCAGAACTATATGTTGTTATAAAGCTTCTTGAAAAACTTTTACTTTTTGACATATTTGATACATCAGTATTATTTAAAGTGATTTCATTCAAATCTAGTGTCTTATTTAAATTAATTGACTTTGTCATGATAGTATTACTTACTAAATTTGGGGTACTAATTTCTACTGAATTTAACAATGGTTTAAAATGCAAATTATCACGCTTAACTATTATTTCAGATATTACTTCATTTATCATCCTTTCTGGGTAACCTCTGTTTTTAAACATATCATATAAATTCAGGCATTCGCTAATAAAATCATCTCTTTTGCTCACCATTCTGGAAGCCCTAACAAACTGACCTTTTAGAACGGCTCGTTTTTGACTATAAGGATGGCAACTATTAAAGTGCAAAAAGCTATTACTATATGTCTTCTTGCGAAATATTTTTGATGTCAATTTTTTATTAAAATAATCCTTTTCCAGTCGCACATCCAAGAATGCTATTGAATCTATATCTATTGAGGCTGTAAATTTTAAAAAAGAAGTTGTTGAATTTATATATAATAAAAATTCATCCATTTTTTCTTTCTTTCCACTCCATAAAATAAAAATATCATCTAAAAAACGCAAATATAATTTACAATAATTAAAATATATAGAATTAAATATAAATTCTTTTTCCCATATATTCATAACTATATTTGCGTAAAGGCCCCACATGGGGACCCCATGGCTACACCTTCATTCTGTAGATAAATTTTATTATTAAAAATTATAAAATTATTTCATAAAACAATATTTAAAAGCTGATCAAATAAATTAATTATATTTTGTGTTAAGCCTTTCTCTTCTAAAAATAAATTAAACAATTCCATTCCCGTTTCATGTGGGATAACTGAATACAAGTCTTTGACATCAATAGTTAAAAAAATATCATTGTCATTATATGGAATTGCCCCCATGATAGATAAAAAAATCCCATGAATCCTTTAATAAGTGTTTTTCAGAATAAATGTATATTTTCAAACTTTTATCAATGAATTTTGCTATTGGATAAGTAACGGAGCCTTGGGCGTCAATAATCGGTCTAAAAGGGGTTTTTTTTAAATCTTTATGAATTTTTGGGACTCCAAACATAGTTGGAGTCCTGGGCTGATCAACATTCATATAATTAAATTCATCTATGCTAATATCACCATCAATACAAAGATCATAAAGGAGCCCTCTAATGCGCCTATAAGCCTCATTTAATTCATTAATGGAACTCACAATATACATATTGTTATTCAAAATATATTCTAGCTCCTTATTATAATCATTAATATTAAAAATTGTCATACCCCTTCCTTTATCTGGCTTAATAAATTTTATATCTTTATTTTCAACTAAACGTTTTAACATACTAGATTCTTCTTTTGTCAAATTATATCTTTTATTTTTTGTACCTGATGTATAAAGTGCCCGAAAATCCAAATCACACAGTCTTTCAAACATATCTAATGTTTGATGGAGTGGGGGGTTATAGGAACTAGAAATAAAAAATGGTTTAGTTATCTGTTCAGTATTATGAAATAAGAAACTTAAATTTAATTTTCTTACGAACAACTTTAAATCTATAATGGAGTCAACAATATTCATTCTTTTACTAGGAATAAAAGTTTGTCCATGTGACAATAAGTCACAAATGCTATTACCAAATGTAAACTCAGAATAATTATAGACCGTGAAGTCTTCAGTTGAATTCATATAAAGTACCGGGCCATAATTGACCAGAGTCTCATTCTCTAATACCCTCTCCATTGTCCCTTGTTGTAATTGTTTCTCCCCCTGGAAAAGGTTCCTCGACCACGGGCCTGATTCTGAGGCCCCCAATTCTTTCTCTGATTCTGATTTTGGAAGTTCTGCTGGCGTTGCATAAACCTTTCCGACCTTCTTAGAGGTGGAAAGGATTCTGTTCCTAAAAAATCAGCATCGTCTTCAAAATCACAGTCTTCACTATTTAATTCGGTATTGGTGACTTTCTCATCATCTCGGACAACTAATTTGTTGCCCCATAGCTGAGAGGTAGGGGGAGGGGGGTAAGCTATACCTTGTCCATAAGCCACCACATCACGGTCTAGTTTTTTAAGTTTTCTGTCTTTAATTATTTTCATTTTTTCATCTATGGACTTAAAAATACGTTTATATTCAAAATCATTAGTTGTAAAAGTTGGATCCTTTTTTACAACTGCATCAATGTCATTTGCTTGTTTCATTAAATGTTCAATGGATTTCTTATTATCACAAACAACCAAAGTCATATAGTCTATGCCAAACTTATCAAATAATTTGATAAGGTCAATGTGTAATGGTGAAATTTTACTAATTCAGATGGAAATCTCCATACACGCAGACATTTCGGAACTATGTTTTTCTTAATACACTCTTGAAAATAGTTATTGTCCATCTGTAACTTTTTTATTTTCAATAAAACATAGTCTAATTTAGCCAATTTATCATTAAATGATCTTGGTGTACCTGTATCACTATTGCTATTGCTGGTTAACCATGTGGAAAATTCATCGCTTCTTCATTTTGATACATTTGTAACACCTGAAGTAGACGGCTGATCCGATAAAGCGCCATCATTACAATTTGACGAACTGGAGAGCCTAACATTAGACTCCCCCAAATTAGTCCCATTAACATCTACAAATGGATTAGAATGAAGAGAAATATTTGAACACTGCGACAGACTCCGCTGTTCTAGTCTGTCCATCCTGTCTGTTAATTTTTGAATCAATTGCGTCAAGCTTCCAAGTACATTGTCCGTTGCTGTTTCAGTTTCCATCTCAGCGATATCCAAATAAAAAACTGAGACAATAAGAATCACCACGAAACAACCAACCAAAAAATAAAAAGCAGGACTGGCAAAAGATGATAAAAGACAAATTTACTTCCAAAATACAAATAACACAAAATAATACACGTCGTTATAAAACACATATCCAATCTCAAAGTCAATTCAGTAAGCGCTTTCGTTTGGCATTTGCCAAACTTTTTCAAACTTGAACAACATCACTTCCTGTTCTATAAATACTACATAATGATGACATAATGAATCTAATTAAACTGTTTAAAGAAGCAACGGAAAATAAAAAACATCCCTTGTACTGAAATCATTCATTAAAGAAATGCATCAAAAAACATCAAAAAACATCACGCATAACACTCTGGCAGTGTTCGAATATACAATCAGCTGATAAACATGTAATGCAAATATATATTTTAAAGAATTAAAATAAATTAAAATAACAATGAGTGTAACCATTAATATGAAACACAGGACACAAATCATATTGTAAATTACATCTTAAAGCTACCATATCTTACGTTTTTAGTTAATTTGCTGTAATGTATATATATGAATACCAATAAAAACTATATAAATAACACATCATAATGAACCTAAAAAATATGTAAATGTAATAAATATAACTA
This sequence comes from Protopterus annectens, assembly GCF_019279795.1. Lineage (NCBI taxonomy): Eukaryota > Metazoa > Chordata > Ceratodontiformes > Protopteridae > Protopterus > Protopterus annectens. The sequence continues at coordinate 1,212,330,477 of NC_056728.1, forward strand.
TATACAAGTCATTATCTATCTAGCGATTTTAATTTTAAAATACTAGCTATAGAGCTATTACTATTCATACCAGGCCAATTCTGTGCATCAAGCCGTATTTGCCATTCTAATTCGAGCTACTCTAAGCGTGGTTGTAGGGATATTTTTTTTATTTTCCGTTGCTGATTTAAACAGTTTAATTAGATTCATTATATCATCATTATGTAGTATTTATAGAACAGGAAGTGATGTTGTGCAAGTTTGAAAAAGTTTTGAAAAAGTTTGGCAAATGCCAAACAAAAGCGCTTACTGAATTGACTTTGTGATTGGATTTGTGTTTTATAACGACATGTATTATTTTGTGTTATTTGTGTTTTGGAAGTAAATTCGTCTTTTATCGTCTTTTGCCAGTCTTGCTTTTTATTTTTTGGTTGGTTGTTTCGTGGTGATTCTTATTGTCTCACATTTACTAGTATGTTTACTCTGATCCTTTCTTATTCCTAATATGGGTCCAGTCTCTAATTTCATCTTTGTGTTAGCTCCAATTTTATGGACAAATATAGGTACATCACCTAATATTTTCTTTATCTCTTGATCCACGACTATTATATTCCAGTTCGTCCTCACTACGTTCTTTATATAGTTAACATACGGGGAGTATTCCTGTACACAAGCTCTATTATATTGCTTAACAGTACATTTCTCCATTGTTCCCAGATTCTTATCCAATTCTTTACCTAATAAAGGGGGATATTTCTTTTCTCATTCACCCACTACATAATTGGCAACATCATTCAACATAAATATGGGATAACCCCTAGATATGAACATAGTTTTAATATAATTAACTTAATCTATCATATCTTCATAAATAGATGTCACGTGGGCAGCTCTATTACATTGTCCCTTATATATATTCTTCATCATGTTCCTAGGGTGATTACTGGTGTATTCCAAGTAACTATTTGAAAAGGTACTTTTCCTAAATATTCTAGACTGAAAACCATGACTAGAATTAGAAATATATGTGTCCAAACAAGATATGCCTTCTGAACTACAAGTAAAAGTAAATTTTAAAAATGTACTTGTACTGTTCAAAAAGTCAATAAATGACCAAATACTCTCCATAGATTCATCCCATAATATAAAAATATCATCCAGGAACCTGGAGTAATAAACCACATGTTTGTAGTAACTGCTGCAAAATAGCTTAGTAGTTTCCCATTCCAACATAACCAGGTTGGTGAAAATGGGGGCACAGCCTGCCCCCATTGCCACCCCCCCTGGTTTGTCTGAAATTCTCCCCTTCGAAATATATACAATTGTGATCCAATACCATAGACATCATTTCCATAACTAAACTTATTTTATCCCAATCCAGATTAGAAAATTTTCTTAAACTGTTACAGAAATCATCTAAACCCTGTTGCTTGGGTATACATGAAAATAAATCTATGACATCTATGGTAATAACAATTAAATTATCTTTCCATATATTGGTGGTTAATTTTGCCAAAAATGCCCATGAATCTTTAATCAGATATAGAATGTTAGTGTAAATAGATTTTAACCATCTGCAATATAGTAAGTGTTGGTGTCCTGTATGTTTTTCGATAATATGAGATTCAGTATTATGAGTTTTCAGTATTTTAAACTTTCGAGATTTTGGGTTCAGTATTTTGAGATTTGAGATTTTGAGCTTTCGGGATATAGAAGTGGACCCACATATATACATATTTTTTTGTGTGTGGAAAAGAAGGGCATTTGATAACTGTGACAAAAGAAAGTGTTATATTTGTGGGAAATGGGACATGATGCAAAAAAAGTGAATTGAAATGTTATAAATTTAACAAAATTGGACATTGACACACAGGAAAATTGGATAAGCTTAGAATGGAATATTAAGAAAGCTAACACAGTAATTAGTTATGAAACCATGAATTAAATGAAAAATGGTTAATTTCTGTAAATACAAATAGCATTAAGAATATAATGAGAATAATAGGGATTCTGGAGTGGTGTAATGCATGTGATGTAGATGTAATTATATTAAAAAACACAATATTTTTAGCAAATGAAGAAAGATTACAAACAGAGAAACTATGCAGAGGAAAGATAATCTGGAATTTGAGGAATGAGAGGTGCTCTGGAACAGCTGTATTCTTTAGAAATACAGTAAATATATTAGATGTAGCTTTAGCAAAAATTGGAAGATTAACTATTGTAGACAAAGTGGAAAGAACAAACAGTTATATCATTATATGCTTATGCTAATTTTAAAGAAAGGGAAAGCTTACTGCACCAGATGTTAGACTGTGTGTGATAAGTGTGAATATTACAATAACATCAGACCTTAATCGTGGCTTAAGAGGCAAGCATTAAAAGAAAGAAAATGATATAAGAAAATGTTAGCAGTTATAAGATGTAGTAAGTTAATTGTCCCGGTCCACTTCAATAAACACACAACACCGAATGACATTTGATGACCTTTAAGTGAAGTTAAAGACATGCAGGTAGGTACGTACGTGAATAGGTGTGCCTTGTTTGATGTTTGGGTGTCGGGCTGGCAACTCTACACCGTAAAAATCCACTGCCAATCCTTAGCAGACGGGTGTTCTGCTGTGACAACCCCTAACTGGGAAAAGTCGAAAGACAGTTTTATTAAACTTCCATAACCATGATTGTAAAACCAATAATTATAACTTTCCATCAAACCATGACACAGGTGATAATAACATTCATGAAAGAAAACATAAAATAACCATAAGGGCAGCAGAACTACTCACCCTTGATAAGCAGCGTCCCCCACTTGCTGATTTATCTTTGCACTAGCAAGGCAGTGTTACCCCACTCACCTTCAATTTGTTGAATTACACCACCATCCAAATAAGCAGCTCTGCTTGCTTATTAACTTATCCAACAGAGCAACTGCTCACTTTCCTTCCCAACTTATTGAATTGCACATCCAACACCAGAGGGGAACAGAAGAGGGCAAGACTGCCCCTCTTATCCACTCACCAGCCTGACCAGTCTGTTCACTTTCTCTCTGGCCACACTTCCAACAACCTAACCACCATTAAAAGGCATTAAGCCAAACATCATTTGGTGTACCCCATTTTGCGTAAGCAAACTGTTTCCATACCATCACCTCTTAAATCCTTATCACATAAACAAATTTAGCAAGTTACCTGACCAGCAAAAAGCAAACCACTGATCTCACTCCAAAGCTAAAGTAACAAACTATAACCAAGCATTCCCACTATATATGAGTAAAATACCCAGCTGCCCCACTACCATACCAATAATAGCTTCATAACAATTCCCAAGTCATTACCAGCCAGTTAGACAAATAACAAGCCTACTGCCACTTGAAACCATGCAGCAGCAATTGCATACTAACGTTAAATTGACGCTCCTTTTTTTACTGCCCAGTGAATATCATAAAAACCTAACATCTATTTCAAAATTCCATTTAATAGCAATCTTGCCATCACACCAAATACCCATTATAAGCAATAAGACATTCAAACCACCCTCATGGCCCTCTAGCAGTATGACCCCCAATTGCACCAGAACTATAAACCCAAACCAGGCAAAACTACACATGCACCATATACCACCAAAACCTGAAAAAATGCCTAATCTCACCAGATCAAACCAGGTCAGTGACATGCCATCATACCTAACTGCTGCCTCTTGATCACCCAGTGGTTATACTAATGACCACACTCTCCTTTCCTCTTAATGAAGCAATTGTCTAATAATCCCCTTCATCATATCCACCATCCATCAAAAAAAAAAAAAAAAAAAAACATTCACACATTTGGCAACCAAACCCCTTGTTAACAACATCAATACATTCACGAACCAATAACCACACTAACTGTAGAACAACTGACCCTCCATATACCAAACCCCAACCCCAGAAAACAACTTTCTTTCATAGGAAATGACAGCAAATGTTCCCCATGTAACACCTCTTCTACGTGCATATGAGCCACCGTCCAGTATTTAGCAAATTAACCCAACCCCATCTTCCATGAAACTGCTGAAAATCAGAGCTAAAACCTCCTTCACAAGAACACCCCACATTGTTCACAAGCCTGAGCCAACTTTCTCAATCCAAACCACTAATCTCCTACCCCTGATGACTACAACACAATTTGACCAAGATAACACCCCCTTTACCATAAACTTTCTTCATAAACCAGACCCATGATCCTGCCAGAAGCATCTAATCCTTCTAACCCTCACCTAACATACCTAAACTGCCAGCACCAACAAACCCTGCCACTACCATAACAACAAAAACACCCCCCTTAACCAAATGAAAATGGACCCCACTTCCCCCAGTTTCCTCCGCATAACTATGATGCCTGCTAAATATAAACCAACTCCCCTGACAACCCTGGGGTCCCACTCTACACTGCCCTCAACACACCTCGTCCTCACTTCTCTCCATACTAATCCCCACCGCAACAAGCCTGACATGGATTAATGAGTACGTACAGGTAGATCCCCTGTGCCCTCCTTGTGCACCACTCTGGCCAGGCAGCATCCCTCTCCTTCAGGTTACCTACTAATGCGATTCTGCATTCCTCTTTTTACGACCTCATTGCCCATCACTCCAGGGGCTACTGGTACAATGTCTACTGTGCACCCATCTCGCATTAATCCGTATAAGAAACTGTGAATTCACTGCCACAAACCAAATTATCTTAACATAGAGTGCTATTAAGAAGACCCACCACCATATTCCGCCAATCACTCTTTTAAAAGTAACTGTGACTTAGGGCATCCTTTCTACTCTTTCCTCTCTATTTTCTTTTTTTTCTTTCTATTATAACCTACTTAACCTTCCCAGTTGAAACTATTAATATACCAGAGGGGCAGAGGCATCCTCTGTATGGTGTAAAATAAGAAACGCAAATGTCTGTCACAATCCTGTAATCTCAGTCGTCACTGCCTTATCACTAATTGCTCTTGAAATTGATTAGGAGTTGCAGTATGTTAAACTGCTTTCTTCCCAGCAACTCCTGCTATGACACTGTCCAATGAAATATGGCATTTATCTAAAATGACGTATGCACAGCATGACATATCTTATGTAATAGCATCAGATTTTGAATGGCTTCTGGCCTTTGCTGAAATACTGTTTCTCTGTTTTGCTTAAAACTCTTGGCAAGCGCACTAGAAGTCCTCTCACGGTCCTGCTAAATCATTTAATATTAGACCCCATTTTGAAGTTTACTCATTTATATCTTGTCTGCTTCCATACCTAAGCTGTTGCTCTAATGCATTGGGTAATCTGCCTTTAACTAACTTTGCCTGTTAAGAATATCTTATGTGGCTGTATTATCCACGATGAGTTGTGTCTTGTTAGACTGCTTTGGGGAGTATCTGTTTTGTACAAGTATGCCCTGCTTGTCTTGCTGTTGTCATTAGCTGTACTGCTAGCATTTCTCAATGGGTGGAGCCATACCTGTCAGCTATCTCTGATTTTCCTGGACGTCCCTGATTTTGACTCACATTGTAGCTCTGTCCCCCTTAATCCCCATTAAAACTGGTGACTTTGAAGGAGGGGTGGTGAATTACACTTCATAACTAATGACAATAATTAAGAGCTATAAACATTTTACTTCAGATAATTTATATTAATTCACATTCTCTTATCCTGTCAAAGTCTCAAGTTAGTGCTAAAATAAATATATATATATATATATATATATATATATATATATATATATATATATATATATATATAAGTCCCTGCTCCTTCCAGGATATTTCCTTTATTCTGTTGAAATCTGAGAGCTATGCATGGAACACGCAGGTGCATGATTAGCATGCTCGCGTGCTACCATGTAATATACTTCCCTAATTAAAGAAGTGAACCGGCATCATTTAGAAAGCCTTATATACTTTCCTTCTCTTGCAAGTTTGTCAACAGACACATATTGCACTTGATTCCAAAGGACTGCCAATGGTACCACAGTCATTTTACAGCTGTTACATACTGAGCTTGGGCAGGGCACATGCTGTGCCCATGTGTAGCACTGCCAGTTAGTTACACTTCCTGCAAATCAAACTCCCACCCATATAAATCACCATCACCCTCCCTTCTGTCATTATTTATTTGTTTATTTTCCCCCTTCTTCCCTCAACTCATGTGAACTACTAGCCCTTGCTTTCAAAACATCCCCCACCCATACCTCTCAACCTGTTAGAGCAAGAAATCTGGACAAAGCCATAAATAAAAGTGAAACAAATGGCCAAAATTAGGGGCATCTTGTAAATATTACTCTTGCAAACTTAGAATGTTGATAGAATAACAAGTTTTGTGTTAGCATGAATTTTCTGAAGGGTATAAAGTCGGAAGCTCAAACATCTGTCATTATTTTCTAACTTCACTCTTAATGATTTACCACTAATTTGCCAGAAAAACAAAATTTTATGACAAAATTCCCCCGAAAAACATAAGGCAAAAATCTGGATATTTGGCAAAACTCTGTACAGTTGAGAGGTATGCCCCAACCCTGTAATGATCAGCACTCTGAAAGGCAAAGCAAATGAAAAAACACCAACACCTACAGAAATGAACAATACCAAATCCCCAGGGCATACCTCTTAACATGGCAATGTAAAAATTCTGGACAATGGGATGAATAAAAAGTGTGACAAAAGCCCCAAGGGAAAAAAAATGGGGCCAATTATTTTATACTGCTCTTACAAACTTAAGTCAATAGCATAACAAGTTTTGCATTAACCTGAATTTACTCCATGGCATGAAGTCTGAAACTCAAATGTCTGTCATTTTCCACTTCAGCCTGCAATGGTCTGCCACCAATCTGCTAGAAAAACACAATGCATGAAAAAAAATGATCAAATATGAGCCAAATCTGTCACTCTGTGAAAATCCGTATTGTTGCAAAACACGGTCGCTACCCTCGCCTTCAACCCCAAATGACTTGCCACGCAGTTCCAGAAGGCAAACCTCTCTCCACCCCTCAGTGCAAAGAATCTGGACAAAAAACCCAAAACAGGGAAACAAAAGGCCAAAGAAGGACCCATCTCAAAACCACACCCCAAATACAAAAGCTGCCAATGGAACTGGAGCCGAAACATGCACGCTGCCCACCAGTTATGCACTCCACTATACGAAGGGAAACCCAAAAGCACAGCCCAACACTGCAACCTCAGCCATCCGATCAGCCCCCTCCACTGCTCCACAACAGAATGCCAGCACAACATCCCCCATTTTCTGCCTGGAAGATGAAATGAAGAAACAAACCCTCCCATCCTCACATACTCATTCAAATCCAACCAATAAAACACAATTCGCAGTAGGCTTCCAAATATCCCCTTTCACAGCCAATTGAGAGTCAACAGCGAATGGGGAAGCCAATGAATTCCTCCAACAAAGCTCACTGAACTGGGAAACAAGGGCTCAATAACAAGGCAGCCAAACCCCAAATGTCAGCTAACCAGTGGTTATGAGACACATACAAAACACGAGCAGCAAACTCTGGAGTGCTGAAAGAAAATCTAGACCCCTTAGTATCATCTTTCTTCTTTTCGTTTGCATTCTGAGAAACCAGGCACCAATAACAACACCGGTACTCACCCGGAACGCCTCAAAGGCACACTAACCACTGACAGCAATACCCCAACCCATTTTTCAAATACATCTGTGGAAATCTGTACTGCTTAGGGGAACACTACCTGATGGTGAGAAGTATCAGCATACTATGGATGTGCAGGGTGCCCTGTTAACAAAAGGACTCCAAGCCCGCGAAGAGCTACTTGTGGCTTACTCTACATGACCTAGCACAGGAATGCTATGGATTTTACTGCCATTAATGACTACTTACCAGAAAAGGAGGCTAGAGAAGAAGGAAAGGAGTTCTAGAAGGATCACTCTACATGCAAGCGGAATAGAAAACTACTGTGGCCCTAACTTCCAGGTAACTGATGAACCTCTTAAGAGCATGTTTTTTTTTAATAACTGTATAAATATGACCTTATTGTATTTAACTTTTCATTATTTTTTTTATTTATTTATTTATTTTTTTATAAACAGAGCTCCCTCTCCAAATAAAGATACCATTATACTGGCCACTGCCTGAAGTACTCAAAAACTCCCTCCCATGCTAAAATGCTAAAAAAAACAAAGTAGCTATAACTCCAATACCATTGCAGCTCCTCACTCAGACCAGTAAACCACCAACCAACACAAGCCCAAAAATGAATGGGCATGTACTATATAGGGGATGGGGAAAAATACACCATAACCACTAGCGGTAAAGTTATAGGCCCACCATGTCAACGCCTAAAGCATGTAGCCTAACAGAGACAGCTTTGCAGAAAAGAAACCATCACTGAATCGCAGCTCCTAACATCCCGCAACCCAACCAACTAAATAAGCCAAGGAAAGGAGATAAAAAAAAACCTATATGAATCACCTGCCTCCTCAACAGACACTAACCAATAACCCGAGGCCTACCTGTTCCCCAGGAATACCTACAGGTCGTCTTGGATGTCACTTGCCCCTAGCAAGTTCATGCCAAAAATGTGAATCCTTCCTCAGTTACACTTGACAAAACCCTGTAATCCCCTCCCTACCCTTACCTCATTTCCTCCTAAACATCCCTCCATCTCATTTAACCATATCCTCCCCCTATTCTCTCAATCTCTGCTAATCTATGTATCTAGCCCCACTTGAAGATGTCCCAGGACAAAATAGTCTGTTCCAAACCTCATTTATTTGAGACAAAAAATTCATGGACTTACAAAATGGGTAGATATAGAACTGAAATAGATTATGTTATAGTATCCGAGGGTTTAGTTATAGGAGAAGGGGAGGCAGTTGAAACATGATTTTCTGATCAACTTGCAATATGACTAGAGATAAATGAAAAGAAGGAATGTATAAAAATAGAAAATAAAAAAAATAAATAAATACAATAGAAAGGAATAAAAAGGATACATTAGAAAGCATGCAATGAAGAAGGAAAGATTAGTAATATAGTTATGGAAAGATCATATCACTATGAGAACATTTTATAAAAATTAGTTAGAATGGTGGATAATATGTAAGAAAAAAATTTTAAGAAAAGTAGAGAAAGAAAACTAAAATAGAACACATAACAATGCATTGGAATATTTATACATAATGACAGAAAGCACTTTGACAAAAACAAAGACAAAAAAAGTTCTGTAAAAAAAAAAATCAAGAAAAAATACAAAAATTGTTATGTAAGCAAATATATTTTTACAAGGAAAAGGAGAAGTATCAAGTTACTTAAGCAGATTCAAAAAGGAAGATGGTAGTGCGATGAGAGAAATAAAAAATGTAAAAGGAGAAATAGAATGAACTCAGGAAAATATTATGACTAGTGAAGTACAGTGCATAGAATAAATGTTTAAAGAAAAAAAGAAGGTAGTGAAAAAACATGGAAAGCAAAACCTTAACAGAAAAAGTGAATAAAGAGCTGGAAAAGGAGATTTCTGCAAATAAGCTAGTTGAAGTACTAGGACAGGTAAATATAGATTTGGCTACAGGGCTAGATGGAATATGGTATGAATTGTATAAAAATTTAAGGGACTGGCAAAAACATCTTTTTTAAAGATCTGAATGAATGGTTGAATGAAGGTTTTATGTGTAAAAAATTATGTAGTAAAATACTTAAATTCATATGTAAGATGGAAGATAATTAAAAAACTGGAGACTGATAGTATTGAATTATAATGATTATAAGATCTTTATGAAAATAAAATGAAAGAGATTTGAAACTAAAATGGAAAATATTGTGGAAGATAGCATGCACAGTATAAAGGGAATGGTTTGTCAAGCATCATTAAACTAGAGAACTTCTTGCTGTGAGGTAACAAGTTATGAATATGACAGTATGTGAAATAAATTACAAAATGAAGGAGTCAGGGTATATAACATCTGAAGGGTTAAGAATTCCAGTTCTGTTAACATATGCATATGGCATTATAATAACTGCAAAAACTAAATTTAGAAAAAGTAGTAATCATGTGCATAAATAAGTGTCAAGAGGTGATATAGATGGCTTTAATTAAAGAGAAAAGTAAAGGTTTAGGTAATGAAATAAATATAGGGAGTACATGTTTTACAACAAATTAAATCTCTGTGTTAGGTATAACATTTGGGAATAAAAATGTAAGTAGAATTCAGTGAGGAAAACAACAGAAGAAATCAATCAAACCAGTCATTTCTGAAGAATATTTAAATTACTATTCAGAAAAAAGGCTTATTTGATAAATTCAGTACTGATGGGAAAAATGGCATGCTTGGCATGTGTATTTATGTTGTCAAGAGTATTTGAAAAATAATTATTGCAGATATCTGTTTTATTTATATGGGATTCAAGATTAAACCCAATAAAAAGAGGAGTATTGTATATAAATAAAGAGAAAGGATGTTTAGTGTTAATTAGCCCAGTGGTAAATGCTGCTTCATTTAATTTGTACAAAGTGTTAAAGTGGATAAACGAAAAAGAGAGATTAGTAGGAAAACTGTACAAACATAAGTATGGTAAAACAGAGCAAAAGAGAAAAGGAGTGTATAAATAAAGAAATAAAATGTTATCAAGACAAATATTTTTGTGAAAATAAAAACTGATGATATAGAAAACGATAGAAAAGTATGGTATAAGAACATTAAGATAAAACACTACTACGTAAAACCATAGGAAAATATAACATGAAAAAAATAAAGCTATAAAATAAGAAGCAAATGGTATAATCAGAAAGTAGAATGTCAAGATTTTTTTTGTGGGGACTACTAATAGATAAACTGCTTTTAATAGGAAATATGCATATAAAAAGAAAAGTGATAGAATATGTTTACATTGTCAAGAAGAAAAAGTATGGAACATGTGATATGAAATGTAAATGAGAAAGAAAGTTCGATTTCAATATAAATAAGGGCCTCTACTCTTTTTGATAGGTGCTGTGGGATATTTTAAATCCACCTGAGCTACCACCATCTCAAGTAGATGGGGTCTCAGTTTAATGTCTCATCTGAAAGACAGATGCCTTCAAGGTATAAAATGTTCAGAAATTAATGTACTTGCAAGGATTCAGAAGAATTTTTTTTCAAGGATAATATTAGTTAGATACTTGACTCCATCCAGACATACTACCAGTCCCAGGATAAGAAGTGATAATAATTAACATGAATCTTGTTGACATAAATCCTTGAAAATCACCCATTCTACATGAGATGATCCTTTCTCTGACAAAAGAATTATCAGGGAACTGACCAGTGTGCTAAAACAGTTGGCCTGGGAAGAATCAAAGCAAGAGTTTAATGTCTGATCACCCATTTCTGTGGAAGGGTGTTAGTCATCCACTGCAGCAAGAGCTCTACCTGTAGAATGTCCAGGTACTACAGAGCCTATAACCTTGGTCTCGAATCCCAAAATCACCAAGGAGTGTGCATGCATTAAGGTTGGACACTACACATAAGTAAAAAAAAACATTCAAAATTTGTCTACTTAATAGGTATTGCAATGCACTTTATGGCCAATGAGGGAAGATTTTATGAACATACAAAAAAATATTTTAACCCCTTCTGGATGATAGCATAATTCCTGGCCCTCTCCTCTCGATCTTTAAACCCCACAATCCTTGGAGTCAGGTGGCATGAATGATTCAATAGAAGATGGGGCTTGATGTTTATGGGAAGAAAAATAATAATGAAAAAGAAATGCCTTAACCACACCATGGATAGAGGGATGAGGCCCTGACTCCAAACGTAACTCATATTCAAGCAGTGACATTGCCTTAACCACACCATGGCATAGAGGGATGAAGCCCTGACTCCAAACGTAACTCATATTCAAACAGTGACATTGCCTTAACCACACCATGGCATAGAGGGATGAAGCCCTGACTCCAAACGTAACTCATATTCAAACAGTGACATTGCCTTAACCACACCATGGCATAGAGGGATGAAGCCCTGACTCCAAACGTAACTCATATTCAAACAGTGACATTGCTTAACCACACCATGGCATAGAGGGAGGAAGCCCTGACTCCAAATGCAACTCATATTCAAACAGTGACATTGGCTTAACCACACCATGGCATAGAGGGATGAGGCCCTGACTCCAAACGTAACTCATATTCAAACAGTGACATTGCTTAACCACACCATGGCATAGAGGGATGAAGCCCTGACTCCAAATGTAACTCATATTCAAACAGTGACATTGCCTTAACCACACCATGGATAGAGGGATGAGGCCCTGACTCCAATTGTAACTCATATTCAAACAGTGACATTGCCTTAACCACACCATGGCATAGAGGGATGAAGCCCTGACTCCAAACGTAACTCATATTCAAACAGTGACATTGCCTTAACCACACCATGGCATAGAGGGATGAAGCCCTGACTCCAAACGTAACTCATATTCAAACAGTGACATTGCCTTAACCACACCATGGCATAGAGGGATGAGGCCCTGACTCCAAATGTAACTCATATTCAAACAGTGACATTGCCTTATAGAGGGATGAGGCCCTGACTCCAAATGTAACTCATATTCAAACAGTGACATTGCCTTAACCAGACCATGGATAGAGGGATGAGGCCCTGACTCCAAACGTAACTCATATTCAAACAGTGACATTGCCTTAACCACACCATGGCATAGAGGGATGAAGCCCTGACTCCAAACGTAACTCATATTCAAACAGTGCCATTGCCTTAACCACACCATGGCATAGAGGGATGAAGCCCTGACTCCAAACGTAACTCATATTCAAACAGTGACATTGCTTAACCACACCATGGCATAGAGGGAGGAAGCCCTGACTCCAAATGTAACTCATATTCAAACAGTGACATTGCCTTAAACACACCATGGCATAGAGGGATGAAGCCCTGACTCCAAACGTAACTCATATTCAAACAGTGACATTGCCTTAACCACACCATGGCATAGAGGGATGAAGCCCTGACTCCAAACGTAACTCATATTCAAACAGTGACATTGCCTTAACCACACCATGGCATAGAGGGATGAAGCCCTGACTCCAAACGTAACTCATATTCAAACAGTGACATTGCCTTAACCACACCATGGATAGAGAGATGAGGCCCTGACTCCAAATGTAACTCATATTCAAACAGTGACATTGCCTTAACCACACCATGGCATAGAGGGATGAAGCCCTGACTCCAAACGTAACTCATATTCAAACAGTGACATTGCCTTAACCACACCATGGCATAGAGGGATGAAGCCCTGACTCCAAACGTAACTCATATTCAAACAGTGACATTGCCTTAACCACACCATGGCATAGAGGGATGAAGCCCTGACTCCAAATGTAACTCAAATTCAAACAGTGACATTGCCTTAACCACACCGTGGCATAGAGGGATGAGGCCCTGACTCCAAATGTAACTCATATTCAAACAGTGACATTGCCTTAACCACACTGTGGCATAGAGGGATGAGGCCCTGACTCCAAATGTAACTCATATTCAGACAATGACATTGCCTTAACCACACCATGGCATAGAGGGAGGAAGCCCTGACTCCAAATGTAACTCATATTCAAACAGTGACATTGCCTTAACCACTCCATGGCATAGAGGGATGAAGCCCTGACTCCAGATGTAACTCATATTCAAACAGTGGCATTGCCTTAACCACACCATGGCATAGAGGGAGGAAGCCCTGACTCCAAATGTAACTCATATTCAAACAGTGACATTGCCTTAACCACTCCATGGCATAGAGGGATGAAGCCCTGACTCCAAACGTAACTCATATTCAAACAGTGACATTGTCTTAACCACACCATGGCATAGAGGGATGAGGCCCTGACTCCAAATGTAACTCATATTCAAACAGTGACATTGCCTTAACCACTCCATGGCAGAGAGGATGAGGCCCTGACTCCAAATGTAACTCATATTCAAACAGTGACATTGCCTTAACCACACCATGGCATAGAGGGATGAGGCCCTGACTCCAAATGTAACTCATATTCAAACAGTGACATTGCCTTAACCACTCCATGGCATAGAGGGATGAAGCCCTGACTCCAAACGTAACTCATATTCAAACAGTGACATTGTCTTAACCACACCATGGCATAGAGGGATGAGGCCCTGACTCCAAATGTAACTCATATTTAAACAGTGACATTGCCTTAACCACACCATGGCATAGAGGGATGAAGCCCTGACTCCAAACGTAACTCATATTCAAACAGTGACATTGCCTTAACCACACCATGGCATAGAGGGATGAAGCCCTGACTCCAAATGTTACTCATATTCAAACAGTGACATTGCCATAACCACACCATGGCATAGAGGGATGAAGCCCTGACTCCAAACATAACTCATATTCAAGCAGTGACATTGCCTTAACCACACCATGGCATAGAGGGATGAAGCCCTGACTCCAAACGTAACTCATATTCAAACAGTGACATTGCCTTAACCACACCATGGCATAGAGGGATGAAGCCCTGACTCCAAACGTAACTCATATTCAAACAGTGACATTGCCTTAACCACACCATGGATAGAGGGATGAAGCCCTGACTCCAAACGTAACTCATATTCAGACAGTGACATTGTCATGACATGGCATAGAGTGAGGAAGGCAGACTCCAAATGTAACTCATATTGAAACAGTGACATTGCCTTAACCACACCATGGCATAGAGGGAGGAAGCCCTGACTCCAAATGTAACTCATATTCAAACAGTGACATTGCTTAACCAAACCATGGCATAGAGGGAGGAAGCCCTGACTCCAAATGTAACTCATATTCAAACAGTGACATTGCCTTAACCACACCATGGCATAGAGGGAGGAAGCGCTGACTCCAAACGTAACTCATATTCAAACAGTGACATTGCTTAACCACACCATGGCATAGAGGGAGGAAGCCCTGACTCCAAACGTAACTCATATTCAAACAGTGACATTGCTTAACCACACCATGGCATAGAGGGATGAAGCCCTGACTCCAAACGTAACTCATATTCAAACAGTGACATTGCTCAACCACACCATGGCATACAGGGATGAAGCCCTGACTCCAAACGTAACTCATATTCAAACAGTGACATTGCTTAACCACACCATGGCATAGAGGGATGAGGCCCTGACTCCAAATGTAACACATATTCAAACAGTGACATTGCCTTAACCACACCATGGCATAGAGGGATGAAGCCCTGACTCCAAACGTAACTCATATTCAAACAGTGACATTGCCTTAACCACACCATGGCATAGAGGGATGAAGCCCTGACTCCAAATGTAACTCATATTCAAACAGTGACATTGCCTTAACCACACCATGGCATAGAGGGATGAAGCCCTGACTCCAAATGTAACTCATATTCAAACAGTGACATTGCCTTAACCACACCATGGCATAGAGGGATGAAGCCCTGACTCCAAATGTAACTCATATTCAAACAGTGACATTGCCTTAACCACACCATGGCATAGAGGGATGAAGCCCTGACTCCAAACATAACTCATATTCAAACAGTGACATTGTCTTAACCACACCATGGCATAGAGGGATGAAGCCCTGACTCCAAATGTAACTCATATTCAAACAGTGACATTGCCTTAACCACACCATGGCATAGAGGGATGAAGCCCTGACTCCAAATGTAACTCATATTCAAACAGTGACATTGCCTTAACCACACCATGGCATAGAAGGATGAAGCCCTGACTCCAAATGTAACTCATATTCAAACAGTGACATTGCCTTAACCACACCATGGCATAGAGGGATGAAGCCCTGACTCCAAACGTAACTCATATTCAAACAGTGACATTGCCTTAACCACACCATGGCATAGAGGGATGAAGCCCTGACTCCAAACGTAACTCATATTCAAACAGTGACATTGTCTTAACCACACCATGGCATAGAGTGAGGAAGCCAGACTCCAAACGTAACTCATATTCAAACAGTGACATTGTCTTACCCACACCATGGCATAGAGGGAGGAAGCCCTGACTCCAAATGTAACTCATATTCAAACAGTGACATTGCCTTAACCACACCATGGCATAGAGGGATGAAGCCCTGACTCCAAACGTAACTCATATTCAAACAGTGACATTGCCTTAACCACTCCATGGCATAGAGGGATGAAGCCCTGACTCCAGATGTAACTCATATTCAAACAGTGGCATTGCCTTAACCACACCATGGCATAGAGGGAGGAAGCCCTGACGCCAAATGTAACTCATATTCAAACAGTGACATTGCCTTAACCACACCATGGCATAGAGGGATGAAGCCCTGACTCCAAACGTAACTCATATTCAAACAGTGACATTGCCTTAACCACTCCATGGCATAGAGGGATGAAGCCCTGACTCCAGATGTAACTCATATTCAAACAGTGGCATTGCCTTAACCACACCATGGCATAGAGGGAGGAAGCCCTGACTCCAAATGTAACTCATATTCAAACAGTGACATTGCCTTAACCACTCCATGGCATAGAGGGATGAAGCCCTGACTCCAAACGTAACTCATATTCAAACAGTGACATTGTCTTAACCACACCATGGCATAGAGGGATGAGGCCCTGACTCCAAATGTAACTCATATTCAAACAGTGACATTGCCTTAACCACTCCATGGCAGAGAGGGATGAAGCCCTGACTCCAAATGTAACTCATATTCAAACAGTGACATTGCCTTAACCACACCATGGCATAGAGGGATGAGGCCCTGACTCCAAATGTAACTCATATTCAAACAGTGACATTGCCTTAACCACTCCATGGCATAGAGGGATGAAGCCCTGACTCCAAACGTAACTCATATTCAAACAGTGACATTGTCTTAACCACACCATGGCATAGAGGGATGAGGCCCTGACTCCAAATGTAACTCATATTTAAACAGTGACATTGCCTTAACCACACCATGGCATAGAGGGATGAAGCCCTGACTCCAAACGTAACTCATATTCAAACAGTGACATTGCCTTAACCACACCATGGCATAGAGGGATGAAGCCCTGACTCCAAATGTTACTCATATTCAAACAGTGACATTGCCATAACCACACCATGGCATAGAGGGATGAAGCCCTGACTCCAAACGTAACTCATATTCAAGCAGTGACATTGCCTTAACCACACCATGGCATAGAGGGATGAAGCCCTGACTCCAAACGTAACTCATATTCAAACAGTGACATTGCCTTAACCACACCATGGCATAGAGGGATGAAGCCCTGACTCCAAACGTAACTCATATTCAAACAGTGACATTGCCTTAACCACACCATGGCATAGAGGGAGGAAGCCCTGACTCCAAATGTAACTCATATTGAAACAGTGACATTGCCTTAACCACACCATGGCATAGAGGGAGGAAGCCCTGACTCCAAATGTAACTCATATTCAAACAGTGACATTGCTTAACCAAACCATGGCATAGAGGGAGGAAGCCCTGACTCCAAATGTAACTCATATTCAAACAGTGACATTGCCTTAACCACACCATGGCATAGAGGGAGGAAGCGCTGACTCCAAACGTAACTCATATTCAAACAGTGACATTGCTTAACCACACCATGGCATAGAGGGAGGAAGCCCTGACTCCAAACGTAACTCATATTCAAACAGTGACATTGCTTAACCACACCATGGCATAGAGGGATGAAGCCCTGACTCCAAACGTAACTCATATTCAAACAGTGACATTGCTCAACCACACCATGGCATACAGGGATGAAGCCCTGACTCCAAACGTAACTCATATTCAAACAGTGACATTGCTTAACCACACCATGGCAGAGAGGGATGAGGCCCTGACTCCAAATGTAACACATATTCAAACAGTGACATTGCCTTAACCACTCCATGGCATAGAGGGATGAAGCCCTGACTCCAAACGTAACTCATATTCAAACAGTGACATTGCCTTAACCACACCATGGCATAGAGGGATGAAGCCCTGACTCCAAACGTAACTCATATTCAAACAGTGACATTGCTCAACCACACCATGGCATAGAGGGATGAAGCCCTGACTCCAAATGTAACTCATATTCAAACAGTGACATTGCCTTAACCACTCCATGGCATAGAGGGATGAAGCCCTGACTCCAAATGTAACTCATATTCAAACAGTGACATTGCCTTAACCACACCATGGCATAGAGGGATGAAGCCCTGACTCCAAACGTAACTCATATTCAAACAGTGACATTGCCTTAACCACACCATGGCATAGAGAGATGAAGCCCTGACTCCAAACATAACTCATATTCAAACAGTGCCATTGCCTTAACCACACCATGGCATAGAGGGATGAAGCCCTGACTCCAAACGAAACTCATACTCAAACAGTGACATTGCCTTAAACACACCATGGCATAGAGGGATGAAGCCCTGACTCCAAACGTAACTCATATTCAAACAGTGACATTGCCTTAACCACACCATGGCATAGAGGGATGAAGACCTGACTCCAAACGTAACTCATATTCAAACAGTGACATTGCCTTAACCACACCATGGCATAGAGGGATGAAGCCCTGACTCCAAACGTAACTCATATTCAAACAGTGACATTGCCTTAACCACACCATGGCATAGAGGGATGAAGCCCTGACTCCAAACGTAACTCATATTCAAACAGTGACATTGCCTTAACCACACCATGGCATAGAGGGATGAAGCCCTGACTCCAAACATAACTAACTCATATTCAAACAGTGACATTGCTTAACCACACCATGGCATAGAGGAGGAAGCCCTGACTCCAAATGTAACTCATATTCAAACAGTGACATTGCCTTAACCACACCATGGCATAGAGGGATGAAGCCCTGACTCCAAACGTAACTATTCAAACAGTGACATTGTCTTAACCACACCTTGGCATACAGGGATGAAGCCCTGACTCCAACCTTAACTCATATTCAAACAGTGACATTGTCTTAACCACACCTTGGCATACAGGGATGAAGCCCTGACTCCAACCTTAACTCATATTCAAACAGTGACATTGTCTTAACCACACCAAGGCATAGAGGGAGGAGGCCCTGACTACAAACATAACTCATATTCAAACAGTGACATTGTCTTAACAGCACAATGGCATAGAGGGATGAAGCCCTGACTCCAAATGTAACTCATATTCAAACAGTGACATTGCTTATCCACACCATGGCATAGAGGGATGAAGCCCTGACTCCAAACGTAACTCATATTCAAACAGTGACATTGCTCAACCACACCATGGCATAGAGGGATGAAGCCCTGACTCCAAACGTAACTCATATTCAAACAGTGACATTGCCTTAACCACACCATGGCATAGAGGGATGAAGCCCTGACTCCAAAAGTAACTCATATTCAAACAGTAACATTGTCTTAACCACTCCATGGCATAGAGGAGGAAGCCCTGACTCCAAATGTAACTCATATTCAAACAGTGACATTGCCTTAACCACTCCTTGGCATAGAGGGAGGAAGTCCTGACTCCGAATGTAACTCATATTCAAACAGTGACATTGCCTTAACCACTCCATGGCATAGAGTGAGGAAGCCCTGACTCCAAATGTAACTCATATTCAAACAGTGACATTGCCTTAACCACACCATGGCATAGAGGGATGAAGCCCTGACTCCAAATGTAACTCATATTCAAACAGTGACATTGCTTAACCACACCATGGCATAGAGGGATGAGGCCCTGACTCCAAATGTAACTCATATTCAAACAGTGACATTGCCTTAACCACACCATGGCATAGAGGGATGAGGCCCTGACTCCAAATGTAACTCATATTCCAACAGTGACATTGCCTTAACCACACCATGGCATAGAGGGATGAGGCCCTGACTCCAAATGTAACTCATATTCAAACAGTGACATTGCCTTAACCACACCATGGCATAGAGGGATGAGGCCCTGACTCCAAATGTAACTCATATTCAAACAGTGACATTGCCTTAACCACACCATGGCATAGAGGGATGAGGCCCGGACTCCAAATGTAACTCATATTCAAACAGTGACATTGCCATAACCACACCATGGCATAGAGGGATGAGGCCCTGACTCCAAATGTAACTCATATTCAAACAGTGACATTGCCTTAACCACACCATGGCATAGAGGGAGGAAGCCCTGACTCCAAATGTAACTCATATTCAAACAGTGACAATGTCTTAACCACACCGTGGCATAGAGGGAAGAAGCCCTGACTCCAAATGTAACTCATATTCAAACAGTGACATTGTCTTAACCACACCATGGCATAGAGGGATGAAGCCCTGACTCCAAACGTAACTCATATTCAAACAGTGACATTGCTCAACCACACCATGGCATAGAGGGATGAAGCCCTGACTCCAAATGTAACTCATATTCAAACAGTGACATTGCCTTAACCACTCCATGGCATAGAGGGATGAAGCCCTGACTCCAAATGTAACTCATATTCAAACAGTGACATTGCCTTAACCACACCATGGCATAGAGGGATGAAGCCCTGACTCCAAACGTAACTCATATTCAAACAGTGACATTGCCTTAACCACACCATGGCATAGAGAGATGAAGCCCTGACTCCAAACATAACTCATATTCAAACAGTGCCATTGCCTTAACCACACCATGGCATAGAGGGATGAAGCCCTGACTCCAAACGAAACTCATACTCAAACAGTGACATTGCCTTAAACACACCATGGCATAGAGGGATGAAGCCCTGACTCCAAACGTAACTCATATTCAAACAGTGACATTGCCTTAACCACACCATGGCATAGAGGGATGAAGACCTGACTCCAAACGTAACTCATATTCAAACAGTGACATTGCCATAACCACACCATGGCATAGAGGCATGAAGCCCTGACTCCAAACGTAACTCATATTCAAACAGTGACATTGCCTTAACCACACCATGGCATAGAGGGATGAAGCCCTGACTCCAAACGTAACTCATATTCAAACAGTGACATTGCCTTAACCACACCATGGCATAGAGGGATGAAGCCCTGACTCCAAATGTAACTCATATTCAAACAGTGACATTGCCTTAACCACACCATGGCATAGAGGGATGAAGCCCTGACTCCAAACGTAACTCATATTCAAACAGTGACATTGCTTAACCACACCATGGCATAGAGGGAGGAAGCCCTGACTCCAAATGTAACTCATATTCAAACAGTGACATTGCCTTAACCACTCCATGGCATAGAGGGATGAAGCCCTGACTCCAGATGTAACTCATATTCAAACAGTGGCATTGCCTTAACCACACCATGGCATAGAGGGAGGAAGCCCTGACGCCAAATGTAACTCATATTCAAACAGTGACATTGCCTTAACCACACCATGGCATAGAGGGATGAAGACCTGACTCCAAACGTAACTCATATTCAAACAGTGACATTGCCATAACCACACCATGGCATAGAGGCATGAAGCCCTGACTCCAAACGTAACTCATATTCAAACAGTGACATTGCCTTAACCACTCCATGGCATAGAGGGATGAAGCCCTGACTCCAGATGTAACTCATATTCAAACAGTGGCATTGCCTTAACCACACCATGGCATAGAGGGAGGAAGCCCTGACTCCAAATGTAACTCATATTCAAACAGTGACATTGCCTTAACCACTCCATGGCATAGAGGGATGAAGCCCTGACTCCAAACGTAACTCATATTCAAACAGTGACATTGTCTTAACCACACCATGGCATAGAGGGATGAGGCCCTGACTCCAAATGTAACTCATATTCAAACAGTGACATTGCCTTAACCACTCCATGGCAGAGAGGGATGAAGCCCTGACTCCAAATGTAACTCATATTCAAACAGTGACATTGCCTTAACCACACCATGGCATAGAGGATGAGGCCCTGACTCCAAATGTAACTCATATTCAAACAGTGACATTGCCTTAACCACTCCATGGCATAGAGGGATGAAGCCCTGACTCCAAACGTAACTCATATTCAAACAGTGACATTGTCTTAACCACACCATGGCATAGAGGGATGAGGCCCTGACTCCAAATGTAACTCATATTTAAACAGTGACATTGCCTTAACCACACCATGGCATAGAGGGATGAAGCCCTGACTCCAAACGTAACTCATATTCAAACAGTGACATTGCCTTAACCACACCATGGCATAGAGGGATGAAGCCCTGACTCCAAATGTTACTCATATTCAAACAGTGACATTGCCATAACCACACCATGGCATAGAGGGATGAAGCCCTGACTCCAAACGTAACTCATATTCAAGCAGTGACATTGCCTTAACCACACCATGGCATAGAGGGATGAAGCCCTGACTCCAAACGTAACTCATATTCAAACAGTGACATTGCCTTAACCACACCATGGCATAGAGGGATGAAGCCCTGACTCCAAACGTAACTCATATTCAAACAGTGACATTGCCTTAACCACACCATGGCATAGAGGGATGAAGCCCTGACTCCAAACGTAACTCATATTCAAACAGTGACATTGCTTAACCACACCATGGCATAGAGGGAGGAAGCCCTGACTCCAAATGTAACTCATATTGAAACAGTGACATTGCCTTAACCACACCATGGCATAGAGGGAGGAAGCCCTGACTCCAAATGTAACTCATATTCAAACAGTGACATTGCTTAACCAAACCATGGCATAGAGGGAGGAAGCCCTGACTCCAAATGTAACTCATATTCAAACAGTGACATTGCCTTAACCACACCATGGCATAGAGGGAGGAAGCGCTGACTCCAAACGTAACTCATATTCAAACAGTGACATTGCTTAACCACACCATGGCATAGAGGGAGGAAGCCCTGACTCCAAACGTAACTCATATTCAAACAGTGACATTGCTTAACCACACCATGGCATAGAGGGATGAAGCCCTGACTCCAAACGTAACTCATATTCAAACAGTGACATTGCTCAACCACACCAGGGCATACAGGGATGAAGCCCTGACTCCAAACGTAACTCATATTCAAACAGTGACATTGCTTAACCACACCATGGCAGAGAGGGATGAGGCCCTGACTCCAAATGTAACACATATTCAAACAGTGACATTGCCTTAACCACTCCATGGCATAGAGGGATGAAGCCCTGACTCCAAACGTAACTCATATTCAAACAGTGACATTGCCTTAACCACACCATGGCATAGAGGGATGAAGCCCTGACTCCAAACGTAACTCATATTCAAACAGTGACATTGCTCAACCACACCATGGCATAGAGGGATGAAGCCCTGACTCCAAATGTAACTCATATTCAAACAGTGACATTGCCTTAACCACTCCATGGCATAGAGGGATGAAGCCCTGACTCAAATGTAACTCATATTCAAACAGTGACATTGCCTTAACCACACCATGGCATAGAGGGATGAAGCCCTGACTCCAAACGTAACTCATATTCAAACAGTGACATTGCCTTAACCACACCATGGCATAGAGAGATGAAGCCCTGACTCCAAACATAACTCATATTCAAACAGTGCCATTGCCTTAACCACACCATGGCATAGAGGGATGAAGCCCTGACTCCAAACGAAACTCATACTCAAACAGTGACATTGCCTTAAACACACCATGGCATAGAGGGATGAAGCCCTGACTCCAAACGTAACTCATATTCAAACAGTGACATTGCCTTAACCACACCATGGCATAGAGGGATGAAGACCTGACTCCAAACGTAACTCATATTCAAACAGTGACATTGCCATAACCACACCATGGCATAGAGGCATGAAGCCCTGACTCCAAACGTAACTCATATTCAAACAGTGACATTGCCTTAACCACACCATGGCATAGAGGGATGAAGCCCTGACTCCAAACGTAACTCATATTCAAACAGTGACATTGCCTTAACCACACCATGGCATAGAGGGATGAAGCCCTGACTCCAAACGTAACTCATATTCAAACAGTGACATTGACTTAACCACACCATGGCATAGAGGGATGAAGCCCTGACTCCAAACGTAACTCATATTCAAACAGTGACATTGCTTAACCACACCATGGCATAGAGGGAGGAAGCCCTGACTCCAAATGTAACTCATATTCAAACAGTGACATTGCCTTAACCACACCATGGCATAGAGGGATGAAGCCCTGACTCCAAACGTAACTCATATTCAAACAGTGACATTGCTTAACCACACCATGGCATAGAGGGAGGAAGCCCTGACTCCAAATGTAACTCATATTCAAACAGTGACATTGCCTTAACCACACCATGGCATAGAGGGAGGAAGCCCTGACTCCAAATGTAACTCATATTCAAACAGTGACATTGCTTAACCACACCATGGTATAGAGGGAGGAAGCCCTGACTCCAAACATAACTCATATTCAAACAGTGACATTGCCTTCACCACACCATGGCATAGAGGGAGGAAGCCCTGACTCCAAACGTAACTCATATTCAAACAGTGACATTGCTTAACCACACCATGGCATAGAGGGAGGAAGCCCTGACTCCAAACGTAACTCATATTCAAACAGTGACATTGCTTATCCACACCATGGCATAGAGGGATGAAGCCCTGACTCCAAACGTAACTCATATTCAAACAGTGACATTGCTCAACCACACCATGGCATAGAGGGATGAAGCCCTGACTCCAAACGTAACTCATATTCAAACAGTGACATTGCCTTAACCACACCATGGCATAGAGGGATGAAGCCCTGACTCCAAAAGTAACTCATATTCAAACAGTGACATTGCCTTAACCACTCCATGGCATAGAGGGAGGAAGCCCTGACTCCAAATGTAACTCATATTCAAACAGTGACATTGCCTTAACCACTCCTTGGCATAGAGGGAGGAAGTCCTGACTCCGAATGTAACTCATATTCAAACAGTGACATTGCCTTAACCACTCCATGGCATAGAGGGAGGAAGCCCTGACTCCAAATGTAACTCATATTCAAACAGTGACATTGCCTTAACCACACCATGGCATAGAGGGATGAAGCCCTGACTCCAAATGTAACTCATATTCAAACAGTGACATTGCTTAACCACACCATGGCATAGAGGGATGAGGCCCTGACTCCAAATGTAACTCATATTCAAACAGTGACATTGCCTTAACCACACCATGGCATAGAGGGATGAGGCCCTGACTCCAAATGTAACTCATATTCCAACAGTGACATTGCCTTAACCACACCATGGCATAGAGGGATGAGGCCCTGACTCCAAATGTAACTCATATTCAAACAGTGACATTGCCTTAACCACACCATGGCATAGAGGGATGAGGCCCTGACTCCAAATGTAACTCATATTCAAACAGTGACATTGCCTTAACCACACCATGGCATAGAGGGATGAGGCCCTGACTCCAAATGTAACTTATATTCAAACAGTGACATTGCCATAACCACACCATGGCATAGAGGGATGAGGCCCTGACTCCAAATGTAACTCATATTCAAACAGTGACATTGCCTTAACCACACCATGGCATAGAGGGAGGAAGCCCTGACTCCAAATGTAACTCATATTCAAACAGTGACAATGTCTTAACCACACCGTGGCATAGAGGGAAGAAGCCCTGACTCCAAATGTAACTCATATTCAAACAGTGACATTGTCTTAACCACAACATGGCATAGAGGGATGAAGTCCTGACTCCAAACGTAACTCATATTCAAACAGTGACATTGCCTTAACCACACCATGGCATAGAGGGATGAAGTCCTGACTCCAAATGTAACTCATATTCAAACAGTGACATTGCCTTAACCACACCATGGCATAGAGGGATGAAGCCCTGACTCCAAATGTAACTCATATTCAAACAGTGACATTGCCTTAACCACACCATGGCATAGAGGGATGAGGCCCTGTCTCCAAATGTAACTCATATTCAAACAGTGACATTGCCTTAACCACACCATGGCATAGAGGGATGAAGCCCTTACTCCAAATGTAACTCATATTCAAACAGTGACATTGCCTTACCCACACCATGGCATAGAGGGATGAAGTCCTGACTCCAAACGTAACTCATATTCAAACAGTGGCATTGCCTTAACCACACCATGGCATAGAGGGATGAGGCCCTGACTCCAAATGTAACTCATATTCAAACAGTGACATTGTCTTAACCACACCATGGCATAGAGTGATCAAGCCCTGACTCCAAACGTAGGTCATATTCAAACAGTGACATTGCCTTAACCACACCATGGATAGAGGGATGAAGCCCTGACTACAAACCTATCTCATATTCAAACAGTAACATTGTCTTAACCACATCATGGCATAGACGGATTAATCCCTGACTCCAAACGTAACTCATATTCAGACAGTGACATTGTGTTAACCACATGATGGCATAGAGGGAGGAATCCCTGACTCCAAACGTAACTCATATTCAAACAGTGACATTGTCTTAACCACACCATGCCATAGACGGATGAAGCCCTGACTCCAAACGTAACTCATATTCAAACAGTGACATTATCTTAACCACACCATGGCATAGAGGAATGAAGCCCTGACTCCAAACATAACTCATATTTAAGCATTGACGTTGTCTTAACCACACCATGACATAGAGGGAGGAAGCCCTGACTCCAAATGTAACTCATATTCAAACAGTGACATTGCTTAACCACACCATGGCATAGAGGGATGAAGCCCTGACTCCAAACATAACTCATATTCAAACAGTGACATTGCTCAACCACACCATGGCATAGAGGGATGAAGCCCTGACTCCAAACGTAACACATATTCAAACAGTGACATTGCCTTAACCACACCATGGCATAGAGGGATGAAGCCCTGACTCCAAATGTAACTCATATTCAAACAGTGACATTGCCTTAACCACTCCATGGCATAGAGGGAGGAAGCCCTGACTCCAAACGTAACTCATATTCAAGCAGTGACATTGCCTTAACCACACCATGGCATAGAGGGATGAAGCCCTGACTCCAAACATAACTCATATTCAAACAGTGACATTGTCTTAACCACACCATGGCATAGAGGGATGAAGCCCTGACTCCAAACGTAACTCATATTCAAACAGTGACATTGCCTTAACCACACCATGGCATAGAGGGATGAAGCCCTGACTCCAAACGTAACTCATATTCAAACAGTGACATTGCCTTAACCACACCATGGCATAGAGGCAGGAAGCGCTGACTCCAAACGTAACTCATATTCAAACAGTGACATTGCTTAACCACACCATGGCATAGAGGGAGGAAGCCCTGACTCCAAACGTAACTCATATTCAAACAGTGACATTGCTTAACCACACCATGGCATAGAGGGATGAGGCCCTGACTCCAAATGTAACTCATATTCAAACAGTGACATTGCCTTAACCACACCATGGCATAGAGGGATGAAGCCCTGACTCCAAACGTAACTCATATTCAAACAGTGACATTGCCTTAACCACACCATGGCATAGAGAGATGAAGCCCTGACTCCAAACATAACTCATATTCAAACAGTGCCATTGCCTTAACCACACCATGGCATAGAGGGATGAAGCCCTGACTCCAAACGAAACTCATACTCAAACAGTGACATTGCCTTAAACACACCATGGCATAGAGGGATGAAGCCCTGACTCCAAACGTAACTCATATTCAAACAGTGACATTGCCTTAACCACACCATGGCATAGAGGTATGAAGACCTGACTCCAAACGTAACTCATATTCAAACAGTGACATTGCCATAACCACACCATGGCATAGAGGCATAAAGCCCTGACTCCAAACGTAACTCATATTCAAACAGTGACATTGCCTTAACCACACCATGGCATAGAGGGATGAAGCCCTGACTCCAAACGTAACTCATATTCAAACAGTGACATTGCCTTAACCACACCATGGCATAGAGGGATGAAGCCCTGACTCCAAACGTAACTCATATTCAAACAGTGACATTGCCTTAACCACACCATGGCATAGAGGGATGAAGCCCTGACTCCAAGCGTAACTCATATTCAAACAGTGACATTGCTTAACCACACCATGGCATAGAGGGAGGAAGCCCTGACTCCAAATGTAACTCATATTCAAACAGTGACATTGCCTTAACCACACCATGGCATAGAGGGATGAAGCCCTGACTCCAAACGTAACTCATATTCAAACAGTGACATTGCTTAACCACACCATGGCATAGAGGGAGGAAGCCCTGACTCCAAATGTAACTCATATTCAAACAGTGACATTGCCTTAACCACACCATGGCATAGAGGGAGGAAGCCCTGCCTCCAAATGTAACTCATATTCAAACAGTGACATTGCTTAACCACACCATGGTATAGAGGGAGGAAGCCCTGACTCCAAACATAACTCATATTCAAACAGTGACATTGCCTTAACCACACCATGGCATAGAGGGAGGAAGCCCTGACTCCAAACGTAACTCATATTCAAACAGTGACATTGCTTAACCACACCATGGCATAGAGGGAGGAAGCCCTGACTCCAAACGTAACTCATATTCAAACAGTGACATTGCTTAACCACACCATGGCATAGAGGGATGAAGCCCTGACTCCAAACGTAACTCATATTCAAACAGTGACATTGCTCAACCACACCATGGCATAGAGGGATGAAGCCCTGACTCCAAACGTAACTCATATTCAAACAGTGACTTTGCCTTAACCACACCATGGCATAGAGGGATGAAGCCCTGACTCCAAAAGTAACTCATATTCAAACAGTGACATTGCCTTAACCACTCCATGGCATAGAGGGAGGAAGCCCTGACTCCAAATGTAACTCATATTCAAACAGTGACATTGCCTTAACCACTCCTTGGCATAGAGGGAGGAAGTCCTGACTCCGAATGTAACTCATATTCAAACAGTGACATTGCCTTAACCACTCCATGGCATAGAGGGAGGAAGCCCTGACTCCAAATGTAACTCATATTCAAACAGTGACATTGCCTTAACCACACCATGGCATAGAGGGATGAAGCCCTGACTCCAAATGTAACTCATATTCAAACAGTGACATTGCTTAACCACACCATGGCATAGAGGGATGAGGCCCTGACTCCAAATGTAACTCATATTCAAACAGTGACATTGCCTTAACCACACCATGGCATAGAGGGATGAGGCCCTGACTCCAAATGTAACTCATATTCCAACAGTGACATTGCCTTAACCACACCATGGCATAGAGGGATGAGGCCCTGACTCCAAATGTAACTCATATTCAAACAGTGACATTGCCTTAACCACACCATGGCATAGAGGGATGAGGCCCTGACTCCAAATGTAACTCATATTGAAACAGTGACATTGCCTTAACCACACCATGGCATAGAGGGATGAGGCCCTGACTCCAAATGTAACTCATATTCAAACAGTGACATTGCCATAACCACACCATGGCATAGAGGGATGAGGCCCTGACTCCAAATGTAACTCATATTCAAACAGTGACATTGCCTTAACCACACCATGGCATAGAGGGAGGAAGCCCTGACTCCAAATGTAACTCATATTCAAACAGTGACAATGTCTTAACCACACCGTGGCATAGAGGGAAGAAGCCCTGACTCCAAATGTAACTCATATTCAAACAGTGACATTGTCTTAACCACAACATGGCATAGAAGGATGAAGTCCTGACTCCAAACGTAACTCATATTCAAACAGTGACATTGCCTTAACCACACCATGGCATAGAGGGATGAAGTCCTGACTCCAAATGTAACTCATATTCAAACAGTGACATTGCCTTAACCACACCATGGCATAGAGGGATGAAGCCCTGACTCCAAATGTAACTCATATTCAAACAGTGACATTGCCTTAACCACACCATGGCATAGAGGGATGAGGCCCTGTCTCCAAATGTAACTCATATTCAAACAGTGACATTGCCTTAACCACACCATGGCATAGAGGGATGAAGCCCTTACTCCAAATGTAACTCATATTCAAACAGTGACATTGCCTTACCCACACCATGGCATAGAGGGATGAAGTCCTGACTCCAAACGTAACTCATATTCAAACAGTGACATTGCCTTACCCACACCATGGCATAGAGGGATGAGGCCCTGACTCCAAATGTAACTCATATTCAAACAGTGACATTGTCTTAACCACACCATGGCATAGAGTGATCAAGCCCTGACTCCAAACGTAGGTCATATTCAAACAGTGACATTGCCTTAACCACACCATGGATAGAGGGATGAAGCCCTGACTACAAACCTATCTCATATTCAAACAGTAACATTGTCTTAACCACATCATGGCATAGACGGATTAATCCCTGACTCCAAACGTAACTCATATTCAGACAGTGACATTGTGTTAACCACACGATGGCATAGAGGGAGGAATCCCTGACTCCAAACGTAACTCATATTCAAACAGTGACATTGTCTTAACCACACCATGCCATAGACGGATGAAGCCCTGACTCCAAACGTAACTCATATTCAAACAGTGACATTATCTTAACCACACCATGGCATAGAGGAATGAAGCCCTGACTCCAAACATAACTCATATTTAAGCATTGACGTTGTCTTAACCACACCATGACATAGAGGGAGGAGGCCCTAACTCCAAACGTAACTCATATTCAAACAGTGACATTGTCTTAACCACACCATGACATAGAGAGAGGAAGCCCTGACTCCAAACGTAACTCATATTTAAACAGTGACATTGTCTTAACCACACCATGGCATAGAAGGATGAAGCCCTGACTCCAAACGTAACACATATTCAAACAGTGACATTGTGTTAACCACAGCATGGCATAGAGGGAGGAAGCCCTGACTCCAAACGTAACTCATATTCAAACAGTGACATTGTCTTAACCACACCATGGCATAGAGGGATGAAGCCCTGACTCCAAACGTAACTCATATTCAAACAGTGACATTGTCTTAACCACACCATGGCATAGAGGGATAAAGCCCTGACTCCAAACGTAACTCATAATAAAACAGTGACATTGTCTTAACCACACCATGGCATAGAAGAAGGAAGCCCTGACTCCAAACATAACTCATATTCAAACACTGACATTGTCTTAAGCACACCATGGCTTAGAGGGAGGAAGCCCTAACTCCAAACATAACTCATATTCAAACAGTGACATTGTCTTAACCACACCATGGGATAGAGTGATGAAGCCCTGACTCCAAACGTAACTCATATTCAAAAAGTGACAATGTCTTAACCACTCCATGGCTTAGAGGGATGAAGCCCTGACTCCAAACGTAACTCATATTCAAACAATGACATTGTCTTAACCACACCATGGCATAGAGGGATGAAGCCCCGAATCCAAATGTAACTCATATTCAAACAGTGACATTGGATGCTGAATACACCTGGTGAGGGGCATGTGCTTGAGTGGTCAATGTCAACTCATTCATCCTGAGAGAACACAGGCAGCTGTACATAAATATTTGTTATGACCTCTGATGAGCTGACAGTCAATTGTGGAAAAGGCCAGGCAAGTTTGTTAGTACTGTTGAAAGCTTTGCAAGCATCTGTGCATCAGGGATACAGACATGTGAAAATATGCACGTCTCTCCCTGACCAGGCATCCACTGAAAATCTGTAACTTGCATACTGTGGTGAGGTTAGGTGAGACTGTGTAGATCACTGAGGGACCATCATCTGGCCCTTTCCCTAACACCAGACTCTTGCCTTGAAGGGAAAAGAATGGGCTGGGATGATAACATATTGTAAGAGTCATCAGGGAAGGCATCTATTTCTCACCATTAGAAGGAACAGATGAACCAGTGTGGCACAGGAAAGGAGTCATTCGGCGAGCCCCATACAAAGCCTAAAAAAAAAAAAAAAAAAAACAGTCTTTGCTTCTTTTTACATTCTCTTGAGTTCTTTTGCATGTACGTCCTAGAAATCATGGATAGACTCCATGACTCAGTGTTATAAAGGCAAACATACATCAACCCCTAAGACAACCCCTGAGGTCAAGCTACCATGGTAGAAACTGATACTGTCTTGAAGCTATAAATGCTTAGAAATAGCACCAATGTGCTTCTCAGAGACCACACATTTCTACTTCTCCAGCTTCTAAACAAATATTCCTTTTCAAGAGACTACTAGAAGGGGATACAGTAGTTTCTTAGTCATGAAAGAAAAAGTGACTCAAAACAATAATATCTGCAAACAATGACACCATGACATATGTTGACTGCTCATAGTACAGAGGCACGATGACCACCTTTTCTGAGTCTTGTCTGAATGGATAACTTAGCTGATCCCCACTACACACACACACACACACACACACACACACACACACACACACACACACACACACACACACACACACACACACACACACACACACACACACACACACACTCTTCTTGACAACTTTGTCTATAAACAGATTGTAGGCATGAAGTCAGAAATCTTATCTCTTAAGTCCATAAAGTTAACTGTTTTTCCCAGTTTTTCACTAACTTTCCAGTTGCCGAGATTACAAAGAAAGCAGTATTCCTGATATGTGGAAGGAAGCCTGCACATCACTCCTGCACAGAAGTGACCCTATTATGTTAACGCATAACTATGTGCCATCTCTTTATTCTACACCATTGTGAGGCTCATTGAAAAGGTAGCTTACAGATACTTCATGTCATTCAGTGAGATCAGTCATATGGCTTTATACTGAAATACTGCCACTTGAAATGCTGAGTGCAGTCAAGGCAAAAAAAAAAAAAAAGACCAAAACACAGAAGATCAAATCCTTTAAACTTCTTTTTGCATGGGGGGAGTGGGCAAGTCCTCGCTGCACCCCATCTTATCAGGGCAAGGCCCCCATACCCAAAAACTGATACAGGCCAAATCTGAGATCACTATACCTTGGAGAAAAGGAAAGATTCTGAGAAATGGCACCTTGGACTTAGAATATGTAAGTCCAATCTTTCGGCCAGCTAGTCTCCATATTACAGGACTCAGTCAGGTCCCAGTATTTCAAATGGTCACCTAATCATATACTTACTCTATGGTAACATGGTTTTATTTAATAATCTATGTGGGCAGTTTTCAGGATCTGCCCTGGAAGAGCAAGTACAAAGTAACAGTAAAGAAATAAATAGTTTTCAGTTCAGATGAGGAATACAAATGCAAAATTATGCATGCAAAAACATTATAACAACATTATAGAAGCCTTTCTAACATAGTATAATATCCTGCATACAAATACATTATAATAGCATAGTACAATCTACCTAACAAAGTAGGAATCTGTCTTATCTTTGGGTATATACAGATCAGTTTACAGACTTATTATAGGTTAGTTTGGGCTATAGTGACAGGATAAGCTGGTTGATGGAGGACATGTAGAACAGCGAATTTAGTACAATAGAGGTAGGTGGGTCCTGGGAGGGTATGAAAGTGGTGGAGTAGGATGGAGAGAGAGTTTGTAGAGGGGTACAGGATAGAGAAAGGAAAGAGAGATACAGTTTAGGGTTAAGTTATGCAGTGTATATAGGGAGGAAGGACAGTGTGAACATAGTGGAGTTATACAGTTACATAATAGCCTGTGGAGAAAAATGTTTACAAACAGCAGCTTTTGTGTGTAGAAATTTCTTGAGCTGATGTCTAAAACTGGAGAAAAAGGTGATGTCTCTTAGCTAGAAAGAAAATGAAAGAATGTTTGTATAATAGCTTCTGAATATGTAGGTTAAGGGGAATGTGCATCTTTCACTTATGAGATGTCATTTTACCTTAATTAAGACTGCGCAGTAGTGTTCACTTTGGTGAGCTAATAATGAATTTATCGATTTAATTGAATAGGTTTGCAGACTTGAGTGTTTTTTCCTTGTGGCTAAGGCAGTAATAGGAAGGCCATATTTTAGCAAAGGTAGACAAACTCCATTTCCAATTGTAAGTCTACCTTCAGGTGAGTGGAAGTGTGACATTATTTGGCCCAGAAAAGTACGGTATTTTCTGCAGTTTTAGTATTTGTGATGTGAATTTGAAACTTCAGGGAATGGTCCGGCAAGATACCAAGGTATTTAAAGAATGGACTAGCTTATGTGATCTTTGAATTTATGCCCTGTTCTCCAGTTTAGTGGGAACTTGAAGAGTTTTTGTTTTGTACCAAAGATCAGGCTTTTTGTGTTCAGTATGAGATGATTGAGAAAGAGCCACGGTGATAGTGCATTTAGGTCCTTTTTAAGTTGTTTTTTGAGGGTAGGATGGGAGGGATGGGATATGTAAACTAACATATTGTCTGGAGGGCCAGCCTTATGTAAACTGGCACACTAGGCAAAATGGTTCCATAACAGCCCACCCCCCACTGCCCAACCCATCCTGGCCTACTCACACAAACCAGATTACTTTTTCTTCTTCTTCATTTTCCCTCACAGTTTGTCTTACACTTCAGTTTTTTTTTCCTGCGGTTATTCATTTATTCTGTAGTTCATTGATTCATCCAATATGCTCTATCTAGGCAATACTGCACTCTGACAACTGTGGAGAAAATAGGGGCATTAAGCTGGGGGTCAGGGGGCAGCAAGGCCCACTGAAGACACACGGCTTACAGATCATCTGAGATGCATTTTAGAGTTTTTAAACAACCTTTTTCATCCCGTGATTGCCTGAATAAAAAACATGATCAAAGAAAGAAATTTAGTCTTTAATTAAACACATCCTTTCAGCACAACCTGACTAATCAAGACTACACTGTACTAACCGCATGGAACAAAATTAAGGTAGGGATTTGGGGGGCCTAGCCATGAGGTTTCTATATACTCTTAGACTGATTTTAGAGTTTTTTAAACAACCTTTTCTTTCAATGATTGCCTGAACAAAACCTATGAAAGAAGTTCAGTCTTACAATTCTGCTTTTCCTGCATCCTTTCAGCAAATCCTAACTCACCAAGACTGCACTATAATAACTGAATTAAGCAAGGCCTGCTAGACTTAAATTGGGATTATAGATGACCTGAGGAGTATTTTAGAACTTTTTTTCCAACCTTTTGATCCAACAATGGCCTGAATAAAAATCATGCTTATGGAAAATAAATTAAATCTTACTTTTTGTCTCAAGGAAGGAATAAATTGCAGCAGCTTTTAATGCTCAAAGCTGTTCAAACACCATTTCATAATAAACCTGAGAAGGCAATTGCTTTTGTGGACACAAACATCTGGGAATAGCTCCTGACCCCCCCCCCCCCCAGCTGCGCTTCAAAACAGGTAGTCACATTCTGTGTATCTCCCTCTGGTGTTAAATTGGGATTAAAATTAAGCATACGTCAAGCTGCTGCCATCATATTTATACACAGCATGCCTCCTCATCCCATGATTACAAAACCCATGTCAAAATCCAATTATACAGCCCTGGTGTGAGGGGGTTTCCAGGCCAAAGGCAGCCACCTTCTGTGTATCTTTCTGATGTCAGACTGGGACAAAAACTAAAAGGTCAAACTGAACATATTTACTGTCAGACATATATAAGCAGCATGCTTATTCACTCTCTCCAAAAGTTAGCTACCTGTATATGCCCCAGACATTTGATTATGAGGAAAACAAAACCAAATCATAGTGGTTACAGTAATATTTACAACTTGTTACTTCTAGAGACTTTTAAGACAAACCAAACTAATGCAGTGAGTGAAACTGGCTTTATTCAGCAGTCAAATAGACTTAAAACAGGCAATAAGTGTGCTTTCATCTAATGCTTCATTCAGCAGTAAAATCCACTTAAAACAGACAATAAGTAAGTGCTTTCGAAAAGATCTAGATGAAAGCACTTACTTATT